>NW_009614721.1:0-5122 GCF_000690535.1 Cariama cristata
TGCAGTATCAGTGAGGTTTAAGCCTTACTGTTTGGGTTTCAAGGGGATATAAAATTCCAATTACTGGATTACAATATTAAAAACATTTATCATCAAATTGTGGAATAATGGTACCGTCACATCTCAGAGCCCCACCAGCAAGCACATACACAAAGTAAGCCTAATCTGAAACAGCATTACACACAGACACCATCTTGACTACAAGGTCAATTTTGTAAGGTATCTTATTATTTGAAATTCAACACAAGAACAGTGGGTTTGGCTCCACATTCGTGTAGAAGTGATGCAGCAGGACGCTTTCATTGGCAGCATTTAAAAGGCAACATTCCATTTCCATCCAGTCTTTAAGACAAAAACTTCTTTTTGAAAAGGCTAAATGGTGAACAACTGCTACCAGGACAGATAATGCAGTTACAAGAATCGCTTATTTCAGTACATTCCATCTCGGAACACCACAACATGGAGTTTAATTAAATCACAGAGCAGAACATAAGGTTTACTAGACTATATCACAGCATTCCTACTCTTTATCTCAGTGTCCCATGAATTTTCAGTCAAACACATCATTTAAATAAGGAAGTAAAGAATGCTAACAAGGTTGGGCAGTTTTATTCCTCATCATGTAAGGTCTCTGGTACAAATGTTTTCTTAGAGACAAGAATCCTTGTCTCAAGGAGCTTTTCTTACTCCAAGATGACCTGCAGCAGAAGCCAAGCATCATTACTGTAAAAAGGATTCAATTACTTTTTTTGTGATTCTCTCTAAGTGAATGTCATATTCCTGGCAGTACCAGTCATTCTACATCTCTTATGGTTTGGTGTCAATAACCATGCTGCTCAGTGCTTTCAGAATACAGCAGAGGCATGCACCCTAGGTAGAGGGTACAGCAGAGAGAAGACCAGACTAAAGGGGCAGAATGAAGAAGCCAAGAAACAGATCGTACCAGTTGCACAAAACACTTTTCCTGTTTTACCCTTCTCCCCTTACCAGGATGGCAACCCTTCAGGTGACCCAAACTGCAAACTGAAGCATCAAGATAAAACCATGTTCTCATGCTCTAATGCAAAGCTAGTCACTAAGCAAGTAAGCGTTACCTAAACAATTAATTTTCTTGCTTGAATAAAGCAAGCACGTTGCACATATGAAATTAAGTAGACTAGCAAGTCTTTTGAAGTACAAACGAAGACTCATCACCACAACATACATACTAAAATAACCAGAAAGCATTTGTTACCAATTTCGAGCTCATTCACACTTGAAGACTAACTTAAGATTAGTTGTGAACATGAAGGTGCTTATTAATAAATTGTATAACCATGGGTCACTTTTTTCCTGTCAGCCCACAGACTGACTTCCCAACGAATATATTCTTGACTTCTGGAAGAAGATCAGAGCCTTACTGAAGGTTTTTTTTTTTAAGGGCACTTTAATTTTAAGAGCACTCAGGAAAGGTAAATCCTACTGACCAGTTGAGGACGTAAGTCGACCTGGGGGACTGTTACGCAGGGCCACACACTTGTGTACAGATTATTTTAAGTCATGCAGACTGACTCAAAGAAGGTTTAAAACAGACCACTTAAGTGAAGCAGCTCAGCTTTGTTATTAAACTTTTACTGCATGTAGTAGTAAATGTATTTACTAGACTCCAAAACTCTGCCACCCAGAATCTCTACCGACTCGTTAGACAAGGAACACCAGGAAGTGTTCAGGAGGACAGCAGATACACAGCCTCTGCATTACACCACGGTCCCGCAGAGATACCAGTAAGAGCCAGGATGCATGGTCCACAGAAGCCTCTCTGAAAATCAGTACCAGTGCAAAGAGATAAGCAAGCAAACACAGACACTGGCCTACAGGAGGGCTCAATTATGAGCATCACTAATAAAATACCCAGAGACTGGAAAATAAACCTTTCACTGTAACAGTGGCTGACTACAATAGAGCCAAAGTCAAGGTTAACACACTTGCAGCATATCTGAATCTGAAATTACTTGAAAGAAAAGGATGAAAACAAAGGATCACCTTTCAGAATCTACCTTGATTTCATTTGCGTAAGTATTTGATTACCATCTGACATGACTGACAAGTTACTTGTGAAATCAAGCACTGCAAGCACACTTTTCCTGGCTTGTTTACTGCACAAATACAGAATTCCTGCTTGTGGATTCCTCAACATCCAAAGGCTCACTCCTGATGACTCCTGCAGCGCAATGCACCACTGAAGTTTAAAAAGAACCCACCACAGGGACCTGTAGAGGGGTTTTGCCTCATTAGCTTTTGGTAAAACTTTTAGAAGCCACTCACTGCTGCTGGAAGCACTTGAGGGACCATTTTCAGCCGGCTACTAGAGGAATGTTTGTCAGTTAGGTAGGGCAAGTCCTACAAGAACATTCCACAAGGCAATAAGTTTAAGACAGCAAGCATGCCAAATTCTGACAGCCGGAACAACTCTGAAGGAGAAACTATGCGAGTATTGCTCCCTCAAAAACAAAGCCAGAAAGAGGACAAAAGCAGCAGAGAACTGCCAGGTTACTATACCTTTCACAGTAATCACATGCAGAGTTAAAGAGTTTTAAAAGTGTCTCCCATTCACTTTGACACTTACAAATTATTTCTCTCTGTATTTTTGATAAAATAAATGCTTTAGAAGTACTTTTCCTATACCTGGCATCTAATTGCAGCTAGTTATGATGTGACATCCTATTATGGTTAACAATAACATTTTAAGTGTCTGTCTTCTGGAATGGTGCTCAACAGCTCACCAGAAGTCCTGCCACTCTCTGGTAACTCTGGAAGGAAAAAAACATTTATAGGCCTCCACAAGTAACAGTGGCTGGCATTGTGCAAGTCACATTGCTGCTTAATAATCACACAAAAGTTCAGTTAAAAAAGCTTTTAACTTTTCCCCCCCAATTGCTACTTTACCCTGTAAGATTCTTATAGGTTTTTCTACTTCATACAAACTCGCTATTCTTTAATACAGAAGCAACATCTGCTTATCTAGAGACAGACATGAAATATTTGACACACTGTTCTGGACAACCCACAAACAGTATCTTTTACCTTTTAAACATCTAAGTCTCACAGACTCTCCCAGACTCGCTGCTTGATCAAGCTTCATTTTGCTATGGAAAGACAGCATTTCATTAAACTTGTTGCAACACTTCATCCCAACAGATTATCAGAGCTGAGTAGTAGGCAAAGAGATAAGGAAAGGCATTTGCTAACTAACATTCTCATAGGCAAGTCGGGCATACCACCTTCACACAAGAGTATTTATGCACTCAGAAAACTTACTTCATATGATATGTAGCTTGAGCCTTAACACCAACAAATGTGGTTTCAATGCCTTAGCTCCACTAACTTCGTTTATCTCTTCCTGTAATGCATGAAATGAAGTCCATCAACTGGCATATAGAGACTGTTCACAGTTTAAACATTATCACCTGCTGAAGTATCTATAGCTTTTCCATCCAAAAAAAAGCAGTAAAAGAGGAAACAGTTGGTAACAGAACTTCAGCATGCCCAATAATACCAGTTCTCCTGTTCACTTGCATTTCTCAGGCCCCTTTCATCACCTGGTACCTGATCATCTTCTAGAAACGTATTAAGACAACTACTAAACACTTTGCTGATGTACTCCTCTCCTTCCAAGGATTTTGCTATTAAAAAGGCATGGTCAGAGAAGTGTACCTGAAACAGGAAATACTGATGTGTCAAAAGCAGTCTATTTCCTGAAGGAATTTGTTCCACAGCCTCAAACCAGACCCTCATGGAGAACATCTCCCACACTGTTAATCTTCACCTTTGCAGAAGACAATTCCTTCATTGTCTGAGCAAGCAGCCATTGAGTACTTGACATCATGCTGGAGAATCAGATCATTGTATTTTCAGAGTTACATTCATAAAGCATTTTAATCTTCAAAACTGGAAACCAACAAAAGCAGCAAATGAGTTCACAGCAGTCCTTACTACTAAAAATGGAAAGCTATTAACTCCTGTATTAACACCTTCTGACAAGCCCCATTTGCTCTCCAACACACAGCAGGTCAGTTCTTGGTCCAGGCCTGTCAGAACTAGACTGCAGAGACCTGCAGGGCTCAGCTCAAAACAGCCCAGCCACGAGCACAGGCTGAGCCCACATCGCCCACGGAGGCTGCTAAGGGAGCACAACTAAAACAGACCCATTCCTGAACTGCAGCCACAAGCTGCCTGCAAACAGACCTTTAGCCAAGGCCGATAACAGAGCTGCAAGCTCCAGAGGCATTCACCCGAGTCTTGTTTAATCTTTATTTACATGGTCTTCACACACAGATCGTAGTCAAGGAGTCAGCAAATTTTGATAACATACCATAAATCAATACAGTAAAGAAGAGATAAGCATACCATCCACATGTTATCACTGTAATCAGATGTTTCAGCACTTCAGAGAACCCAGTACTTGACAGAACCAGTCAAATTGAGCTACAAGGCTCAGAGATGCCATTCCCCCCACAATATGGTCAGATGTACTTAATGCGTTTCTACTACCAACTGCAGCCAGTTCCAGTCATAGGAGCAGAATTTGCCTCAAGAAAAAACAAAGTCCTAGCATCTCTAGTACATTAGGCAACAAAAACATCCATTACAGAGAATATTAGTTTTAAAGTAACTATATACAGCCAAGTGCTCAAAGGTCTTATCAATGTGTTTTTCATTTATAATCTTAGAAACTGCCAAGTATTTAGTATTATTTTAAGTCTTTCTCCTTCATACACAAGGTTCTGACTGATTTGTGGAAAAACTCTGCAAGAAAGACCAAGTTTTCAATGCCAGTCACCTCTTCCTGCTTTCGCTGGTATTTCCACACTTGGTGAGGGATAAACCATGACTCAAAAGCTAGAACTGCTGATTATCTGCTCATTAAACCTAACCAGCACTGTTCCAAATTGTCTTTACTACAGCAGAACACAGCTCAACGCACATGAGCAGCTGAACTCACGTAGAGTTTTCACAGGTAGAAATTCAGGTAGAGGTTTCAGAGGTGGTAGAGAGGAAGAGTCAATACAACACCCCTCCTCATCACTTAGTTCTCTTAAACACTCCCATTTCTGGGAGACTGTCCCCTCAGAGGCATTTTTTT
>NW_009614722.1:0-6475 GCF_000690535.1 Cariama cristata
CCCCCCCAAGAGAGAATTCCTACAGTCAAAACTTTTAAAAGGATTTTCTACTGCTGTCAGACTAGCAAAGCTGACTTTCGAATTCTGGTTCATGATGAGCACCAATGGTCACCCAGTTATTTTTATTCTGTGTACATGTTACAGTGAGCTGTTTCCCACAGTTATTCAAGTGTAAGAGGCCAATTCTCAAAAGCAGAAATATTTTGAGTGTCTTTTATTCCCCCTTCCCTGTTACCATGTTGTTTTTCAAAACCCAGAATCCTCTTAAAGAAAGGAAGACAATAAAAGACTGCAAACTCAATCCTAATAAAGAAATTGATATTTTGTTTACTTAAAACTGAAGTCCAGTTAGTTTTGCCTGTAAAAACAAGTATTTACAATATTATGTCAATACAGCTAGTTTCAACTTGCAACATTTATGCTGATGCTTCAATTCTTAAAAGCTTTTTTTGCTTCTTCCTCTGAATTTTGCGTGGCTTCTTTTTATCTTTAACAATTGCCTTTGACTCTGGTTTCACAAGCTGTATTTCCACTGGCTTTTCTTCAGCTGGAGTTTCAAAGACCACTTCAGTGGGATCTTCTCCAATAAGCACCTTACTCCCTTTTTTCTTAATCTTTTGTACCTCCTTCACTTGCTGTTTCTCTCTGAACTTAGCCGCCACTGACAATCTTATCAGCCGTCGATGCTATAAAAACAAGATTTTAAATTTCATCAAGTTTCAAATAAGCAAGACGGAAGAAATCAGGTGTTAAAGGAACAGGTGGCAATTTCTCTGCTTAATTGTCAAAATCCTCAATGTAATGCCATCTTTTCAGTGATATGAATTTTGCATTCATTCAATTTTTACAAAATTACTCTGTTCTCAAATTGTGATCAGTCAGGGCACTCTTTTCTACAAAGGGTCCCAGGGAAAGGCATACATGATTCTCCTGCACAGACAGACTGAAAGATCAGTTTTCAAATTAGTTGCTGAATGAAAGAGAAGACAAAGCTGCTTACCATATTTGGGGACTGGTAATGAGGATTTTCATAAAGAGTTGGTCCTCCAAAACTACCTTGGAAGATTTTTATGAGGTTCAGGACAAAACGAGGCCCAATTTCTACTAGAGATGCATCTTCTTCTATTATCTGCAACAAAAAGAATAGTTTCTTCATTTCTCATGGATTGAATCAAAGCACATGACCTTGTAGGAGGCACCTTGTATATGGTGATACACAACTGAATTCAAATCCAAGATAACTATGCCACTAAAGCTGATTAAGATAGATTTGTATAAACACAATTCTGTATATAAAGCAGTTCTGTTAGGTTCACGCAAGCACTTAGAGAGTATGAGGTATTTGTGAATTCCTCCTTTAGAAAGTAAGCTCCAGCATGCTTTGCGTTGAAGTAGACAAGACACAGGTTCACGGGCAGAGGAGAGAAACCAATTTCTCAGGCAAAAAGAGCAGCTTGACCTAAGGAATGCAGAATGCGATGAGGGGGGAATTGATAAGCCAAAAAGTTAAACTCTCAATGGTGCTATCGTATGAGCTCGTAAATCTGCATGCTACTAAGATCCTTGAAGTGCAACTGATAAAGAGGAACATCCTACCCCAGAACATCATTAGGCTGGAAAGTTGCCACATGAAGTGTAAAGTCAGCAGAAATCAGCAGTAACTGCGAGAAAGGTAAAGGTGCAGGGGGAGATCGCGACCACCAACTCAATTGGCCCCTTCAAAAGAGGGCAAAACCCCACTTGGGGAGCATGCGCAGTTGATGAAAAGGCTTCACTAGTGCTGTCTGAGGATGCATACCAATTTATATTAGAAGCAAGAAACTTGTAACCAATCCTAAGTGTGAATAACAATGAACATGCAGTGTACTATGAATATGCAAATATTTTTGTATATATCTTCATTTGGCTTGACATGCACATTAGGCAGAACAATCCTCCGTGCATCCAGTACTGCAATAAAGGAATGTGTGCTTTCTGAAACTCCAGAGTCTTAGAAGGTTCTTCTGACCGACTTTTATGGTAACAGGGTCAAAGCAGCAAGTGAGGTTAAAAGGCACGCAAAGCTTAGGCTTTGGCTAGTACTTCCCGTCACCGAGACAACCACCACAGAAACACAACAGAATGCAAGCTGAAGTCAACAGAACTTAAAGCAGCTCTCTCCAGAGATACGGGAAAAGATGAGTCATTTTAGGACATTGAAATTACTTTGTGCAAGTACTAGGTGTTGGCATATCCTGATAACAATGATTCTTCTCATTTTATTGTAATTAATGGATTTGACAAGAAATTACTCCACTGAGCTCCTCCTGAAGAGCTAAAAGAGACCACTAACCTGGTAATTCCGAAACCAGATCCTCTCGTCCGTAATGGTGAATGTGAAAACATGATCTACAAAAGGCTGGCTTTTGGGGTGATACTGTGGTGTACTAAATATCTGTAACAAAAGACAGTTATTTCTAAGTATCTGTAATTTAAAAGGCCAAACATAAATGGCTCATTTTTAATTGATTTTAATTTACTAAGATCCCAATCCCCGGTTACATTTCAAAACTCACCACTTAAGAACAAATGTCCCAGTGATTTTAAGCACATGACCCTAATCCTTTGAAGATTTTTTCCAAGCTCAGAAGTACAAAACTACTACTTAAAAAAACACTTGAGATTTTTAAATATATTGTCAAAACCCATTTCTAATGAAGAAGAAACACCAGACAGCAGAAATACAGACTGACCTGAATAAACAATTCTTTTAGCAGGGCATAGTGTGGCTCCTTGTCAAATGTCTACAAAGAAAAAATATAATTTTACATACAAAGCTAAATGCAATAGTCATGCAAAGAAAACAAAAGCATACCTCAATGAAATAAAACCTATACTTACTGGATCAAAAGACAAAAGGGGCCGTGAGCCCCTTAGGCAGTTTCCTGTCATCTTCAATTCAGCCAGTGTGTGAACTACAGTGATTTTTTTAAAAAAGATCATTTTAGTATTTACAGAAAACTGTACAGACAGGAAAGCACGAGTCCAGTTACAATAATGTCAACCAACTTACCATTCTGCACTAAGAATTTAGCTGATGGTCCCTGTGGTGTATTTGAAAGCCTGCAGAGAACAGGTAGTGGGGAATAGAGAAAAGAAAAATGTTGACAGCAGCCAGAAGGTATGCTAGATTTCTACAGTACAGTCCAACCAGTTATTTCTGTATTGAAGTAATTTCAGTTGCTTTTATAGTTAATTGAGTTTCTTTAACATACTTACAAATACTTGCTTTCTAAACAGTTTTCTAAAATGCTTCTGTAAACAGTCTACAAAAGCTGGTCATGCATTGTAAACTTGCACTAGCCACAGAAGTGCAAGATTAGTACAGATTGAACTAAGCAACTTTATTTCATGCATCTTCACTATTACAGTAAGAAACTTCAGACAGAATGGAAGCATAACCAGCTATATATAGAAATGTAAGAAAACGTAACATTCCTTACCACATATAGAGATCCTGTTTCTTTTTGGCTTCAAAAAAGATGCATTTATTGCAGTTTTTCATCTCACACACCTACACAAGACAGGTCAAATTAGCTCTTTATAAAATTCTGAAGACATTTTCAAAAACTTTCCACATCAATCTCTAATGTCTTCCCCCCTCCAAAATTTCAGTTCAAAAGCAAAGGTCTTATCTTAATAAATTACACCTACTTATCCCCAAACTGAAGTCAAAGCACTTGTTTTGTTGAAAAGTACCACTTATTTATTACCAGGTATAATAACTTCACTAAAGTTACATGCAATCTGGTAAGTTCTCTGGGATATAAACATCAGAGCAGGAGCTGTGACACTGGATTCTAGTTTCAGAACTACCCATTTCCTACTACATTGTTTGGCCTGGCTGCATATTTGTTCCCTGCTTTCTTCAAGTATAAACTGTAACACACCTTTCACATACATAGAAAGGCACATTCTGTTTTATTTCTTCATGATGAAAGTCTATGTTTAATTAAAGGTTTCATTTTGGTCTTATTAATTAAAAGTCAACTTCCTGTTTTAACATAATGTGCTGGTTTTGGCTGGGATAGAGTTAATTTTCTTCACAGTAGCTAATATGGTGCTATGTTTTGGATTTGTGCTGAAAACAGCATGGACAATACAGGGACGTTTTCGTTATTGCTGAGCAGGGCTTACACAGAGTCAAGGCCTTTTCTGCTTCTCATGCCACCCCACCAGCAAGGAGGCTGGGGGTGCACAAAATGCTGGGAGGGGACACAGCCGGGACAGCTGACCCCAACTGACACAAGAGATATCCTATACCATATGGTGTCATGCTCAGCGTATACAGCTGGAGGAAGAAGAAAGAAGGGGGGACATCTGGAGTGATTGCATTTGTCTTCTCAAGTAACTGTTATGCATGATGGAGCTCTGCTTTCCTGGAGATGGCTGAACACCTGCCTGCTGATGGGAAGAAATGAATGAATTCCTTGTTTTGCTTCGCTTGCATGCACAGCTTTTGCTTTAAATATTAAACTGTCTTCATCTCAACCCATGAGTTTTCTCACCTTCCAATTCTCTTCCCCATCCCTACAAGGGGGGAGCGAGTGAGCAGCTGTGTGGTGCTTAGAAGCTGGCTGAGGTTAAACCACAACACATGAGCACTTTTTGAATTTTCATCTCGTCAGCAATTTTCATCTATGAAGTTATAGAACTCCTATAACCAGTATGAGATCCTTTGGTTGCCCTTTTCTCTTGCACATTGTATTTCCAGAGAAAATAAAAGAGAAGCTCTAGTTAAATCCTATGCATTACCTCATTAATTACAAACAACTGGTCCTTCCGGTCCATTTTTGTATCTGGAAGGCAAGAACAACTTTTAAAATGCTGGAAAACCAATTTAACACAAGAAGCTCTTTTAACAGTCAGTTCTTTTGCAAAAATTTTCCTGGTTATAAATGAATGACTAAGAATAACTACCAAGTAGTTTCAGCCATGTTATACAATAAATAAATACAGCAAGGAAAGTATCTGCACACTTACAGGACTGAGGCCATAGGAGTCATTCCCCAGAAAATATTAAGATATGACAGTCACTGCATTTGTTGGCTCAAAATGGGTTTGGTGTTTGTCGAAGATAAAAGTTTCATCAAAGCAGTTACGTACCACATTTTTTAAATGAACAGGTTGTCAGAAGTTCATGGCTTAAAACTATTCTGAAAATCTAAGTTAGGGATGAGGCCTAACCCTACCTGCTTTAGAGTGAGGCATCAGTGTCCTCAAGTCTTGCATTAGGTGTCTTGTTCTGAAATTAATTCCACGAGAAGAGAAAATAAGCACTCGCTCCTTGTTTTTCCATTTACCCTAGGAAAAAGACACAAAAGTTAAGCAGGAAGTTTCTACCCTTAAAACTACTACAACGCAGCAAAAATAAACATTTGAATTGTAATTATTAAAAAAATGCAGTGAGAACATTTGTTATTAACGCTATCTGCCCATCCGCACAAAATCACTCTCTCAGCAAGTGATGACTTCCCTACAGAACACAAGGGCATAATTTTTTACATGAAGAACTGCTTCAGTATGTTCCTACGTAAAGCCTTTCACTCGTACAAAACATGTAAGTATTAAGAAAGCAACATGTATTACTTATTTGCAAAACATGCTGAGCCACAGTCTTAGAGCACAATTTAGCTTTTCTGACAGATGAGCATGTGACGAAGTTTCAGAGTTCAACATGATTATTTTTTTTTTAAGCAAACTACAAGGCAGTTATTGAAGCCTTCTCAGGATGATTCCTAAATGAAACAGGCATAATTTCCATATACCCTTTGTACATAATAGAATTGTCCAACTCTTCAAAATACTTTTGAGGTTAAGATAACACATCAGATTCTACATTGACCAGAATAACGCTCTTCACGTGTTTTCATAAAACTAGCATATCATCGCATATTGCTTTTATTTGTGATGGGATTATAAAAAAAAAAAAAAGAATAACTCTCTCTATCCCCGCTTAGCAGCTGGGTTCCTCCCAGACATCCCGAGTCCCGGCACCCCAGCTCTGAGAGCAGCAAAGGCAGCAAAGTCGGCCCCCAGGAACCGCAGTGCCCGCTAGCAGGGCGCTGCGCCAGCTGACCGGGGCACGGCAGCACAAAGGAGGGGACACCCACGCCTCTGCGGCCCGCTGCAAACTGCGCTGCCTTCCCAACGGAGGCGGAATACATCCCTAACACACGGCCCAGGCACGAAGACGAGGTATCCTTCCTATGGGTAAACCCCGGCCCGGGCAGAGAACAGAGCGAGGACACCCGGTCCGGCACGGCCCAAGTCCGCTCCACCCTGAGTAGCGAGGCTGGGAGATACCTGGGAGACCGGCGGCGGGATGCTGTACTCCTCCGGCCCCGCTGCGTCCGGGCCCAGCTTGGCGTCCGGCTCAGGCGCGCTCGGGGCCCTCTTAACTCGCTTCTTCGGCCGCACAGCCGAGCCATCATGC
>NW_009614722.1:6506-22046 GCF_000690535.1 Cariama cristata
ACCCGTCCCGGCGGACGCACATCCGAGCCATCATGCTTTCTCTTGGCAGCCGCCATCTCGATGGCACCACGCCGTGCCCACAGTCGCTCGCACTTCCGGCCCCTTTGCACTTCCGGTTCGTGTGGGCGTCCGGTCCTCTCGCACTTCCGTCCCTTGCACTTCCGGCTTCCTCCGGAAGCGCTGTGGGAGCGGCGAAGTGGGCGCCATGCCGCTGTCCGCGCAGCCGCCTGCCAGCGGCGAGCCGTACGTCCTGGCCGCCAGCCTGGACAACGCCCGCCACCTCTCCAGCCTCCTCAGGGCCGTCCACTTCCAGGACCACGCTACCTGCTTCGCCACGGCCAACGGCCTCAGGGTGACGGTGGAGGACGCCAAATGCATCCAGGCCAACGCCTTCATCCAGGTGGGCGCTGCGCCCCCCGCCCGGGCTGCAGGCCAGGCTGCTGCTGGCGAGGCAACCCCTCCCCGGCGTTAGCGGTGCGGAGGGGCTGGTACCGCTGTTAGAGACCTTAGAAAGGCCCCAGTTACGTGGTAGAGGAGTTTTACAGCAAGTTTACCCGCAGAGAAGGGGAGACTTTACTGAAACCACGACATAGCTGTGGGGATCTGACGTGAAGGAAGTGCTGTGATGAGGCTGTGGTCATTTATGAGATGTCTGTGCTATTGAAAGACCGAGCTCAGTGCCTAGTTTGTTTATGCATGCCTGCTTTTGTGATGAGCTTGCACCCTTGTTTAATGTACTGGCACCTGCTAAGCCCACTGCTCCTTCTGACCAACCGTTCTTAGATGCATGAGCAAGTTCATAAAGTATCTGTCAGTCTTTGAGTACTTTTATTATGTTTCATCCGAAAGACAAAAAGTTGAATTTAAAAATTCTCTGAAAGGGAGTACAATTCACAGATGCTGGGCTAAACTGAGAGCTTCCAAACACAGGGCAGAAACGTGTTTCATCACAAGACTGGAGCGGTGATCTGCACCTTTCACTCTCTAATTCTACCTGTGCTGAACTTTGCCCAGAAAGGATGCTTGAGGGGTTATGTGCAGACAGAGCATCTCAGCTACAGTGAACTGTACATATAGGCAGCTTTAAATAGCAATCTAAATTATTTCTTCTTAACTTGCATTTAATGTAAGATCAAAAGCAGCTTTGCTTGCTTTTCTGCTACTTCTTTTGTAGCTGTGACTGCTGATTTTGCTTCATTTTAATTTTTTAAGGCACACTTTTAATTTTTTCATCTTTTAACAATTGTTTACTTTCTGAGTGGTTTTGTTTATTTGTTTGTATTTAATACCTATCCGACTTGTAAATGCTTTGTTCATAAGAAGAGACATCATGCTGGTTCTTGTTTTTGAAAGCATGTATGGTACTGGAGATGTAAATGGAAGGGGTGAGGAATATTTTATGGTAGTAATTTTACCCTTCTCTTTAGAGTCTGTGTCTTTGCTATCTGTGAAACCACAGCCTGAGCTGTGTGTGAAAGGGCAGAAGCCTGAGGCTCCCTGTTCATGCGTTTCCCCTTGCTTCCTCCTGCTTCTTGCTGCACGGTCCTTGTTTATATCAGTGCTGTATTTGTTTGGTTAGCTTTCTGGTATTTGAGTGAGTTAAAGTGGTTCATGAAGCGACCAGCGCGTGCTAGTGAAAGTTAAGCAGTGGGCACATATGGGCTGGAGCAGAGGACCAGTGATTGGAGGTTCCTTTGACAGTGTTGAGCTGTCAAGTATAGAACAGAATAGTTCCAGTTGGAAGGAGCTTACAACGGTCATCTGTTCCAAATGCCTGACCACTTCAGGGCTGACCAAAAGTTAAAGCCTGTTGTTAAGGGCATTGTCCAAGTACCTCAGAAACACTGACAGGCATGGGGTGTAGACCACCTCTCTAGGAAGTCTGTTCCAGTGTTTGACCACCCTCTCAGTAAAGAAATGCTGCCTAATGTCCAGTCTGAACCTACTCTGGTGCAGCTTTGAACCATTCCCACACGTCCTGTCACTGAGTCCCAGCGAGAAGAGCTCAGCACCTCCCTCTCCACGTCCCCTCCTCAGGAAGCTGCAGAGAGCAATGAGGTCGCCCCTCAGCCTCCTTCTCTCCAAACTAGACAAGCCCAGAGTCCTCAGCCGCTCCTCACAGGACATGCCTTCCAGCCCTCTCACCGCCTCTGTTACCCTCCTCTGGACACATTCAAGGACCTTCATGACCTTCTTAAGTTGTGGTGCCCAGAACTGCACCCAGTGCTCAGGGTGAGGCCGCACCAAGGCTGAAGACAGGGGGACGATCCCCTCTTTTGCCCGGCTGGTGATGCTGTGCTTGATGCACCCCAGGATGTGCTTTGCTCTCTTGACTGCCAATAAAAATGTGTAACTGCTTTTTCAAAAGCACCTCACATCACCCTGCTTTATTTCTGAGTTACCACAAAGCAGCTAGTGCCCTATGGCAAACGGGGTAGCCTGGAGTAGATTACCCCTACAGACTAGTCAAAGGCATGTTTCAGCGCATTTCAGTGTGGTGAACTCATTTCATGTTGTGTTCCATTCTTACGTATTTTTGTTATTTGAAATGTTTGTTCATGCTCCGAATGAGGAAAAGGAAGTAAGTAATGTTTCTGGAGAAGGGTGATACCTTGTGTAATTGCCTGAATGTTTCCAGCACCAGAAGTAGGCGGGCTAGGCTTTAACATTTGTAGCTTAGTTTTACAGCTATGAAAGACAAGTGTTTACATTTCTCATGCTTATGCCATGCTACTTTGTTTCAACTGTGACCTGATTTTACTTCATCAGTTCTGAGGTTGAAGAACCGTTTTTCTTTAGTCGATGTTCTATTACGTGTAGAAATCACTTTGTATTGCACAGATCTCTGAAAGGGAAAGTGCTGAATTTAAGGAAATAAGTGTAAACTGTAAAACAACTGCAGAAACTTCCCTCTCTTCATCTCTTTCCTTTCTCTCTCAGGCAGAAATTTTTCAGGAATTTGCTGTTCAGGAGGAATCGGTGACATTCCGAATCAATTTGTCTGTTCTTCTCGACTGCTTGACCATTTTTGGCACCAGTTCTTTGCCAGGTATCGTGGGTATTTACCTTGACAGTGTATGTGTATTGCCTGTAATCACATAGTGGAACCTGTACAAAACTGTAGGGAGGTTTCCAGTCTTGGAAAAACTTCTGACTTCCTCACCTTAAGTCCTTCTGAGCATGGCAGCTATTGCTGTTAAGCAGGATCCATCCTGTTTTCTTAAGCTAATACAAGTGTGTGCTGTGGTAACAGTCAGTGGAGACAAGAAAGGAGCTGATGGATGTGAGCCTCACCAGTGTGTCAGGGACCTCTGAAGCAGGAGAGGCTAAAGGAGGCTGATTCAGTTTGGAAGATGGAATAAAGGTATTTGTCTGTGTGGTGCTATTGGGATAACTGAAAAACAGAGGAGTCTTCCTATGAAGACAATGTTTCCTGAATCTGTGTAAGGCACAAAAGAACCACTTGTTTTGGGAGAGAACCATTTTGTGGCATGAGGTCCAGTGAACAGCCCCAGCTTCTACCCTTGCTCTGGTTTGGGGCTGAAGATATCAAATAGCTTCTGTAATCTTGATAAGAAAACATGTCAAGTAATTTGTTCAGGCATCTTTGGCAAGTTGTGTGATGTATAGGCTGGAGTTCTGACCCTGAGGCCTGTGCTATACCGTAGGACTGACGTGCCATGACTCCCTTTCCTGTCGATCTGTTTTCAGTCCAGGACCCAGATCACCCATGTCACACAAATGCTAATTTGTTCCCCAGCACCCTTCACTTGAGGGGAAAACCCAGCTACAACTGGCAGAATAGTTCCTCTGCAGCCGATTCAGGGTAGTCAGTATGGATGTAGGGAGCACCCAGGTTCCCTCTACTAGGGACGGTGCTTCACACTGTCACGTGCTTTTAAGTGGCCAGCATCAGGCTAAAAGACTACTGCTTGGGCAAGCTAGGGCAGCCTCTTGCCAGACCTGCCAGTTTGAGCTGAAAAAGCACAAAAGCTGTCAGTACATCTTAAGGCCACAGGGGATCCACATTGGGCTTACAAGACACACTAATTGCTGTGAACTGTAGCAGAGATCAGCACACTGAGAGACAGTATAGGTGTAGCTTGGAGTTTGTCTTGCTAACAAAAAAATTTGTATCAACTTAGTAATACATGTAATCTCTTTTCCAATATTTCTGTGGTTTGTACAACCCTGGAACATCCAGCTACCTCAGGAACATTAACAATGTATGTGTGAATTAGGAGACGTTCTGGTGCAGATTTACTTGGCTTGAAGAAGTCTGCAGGGGTTCCAGGTAGCACCATCAGTTCACTGTGCTCCTGCTCCCAGTGCAATAGCTGTTATATGGCACCTTCTGTTCCTTCCCTTCTTCAGGCTACACTTGCGTTTGTTTTGTGAGTATTATCTCCAGCTTGCAGATAAGGTACTGAGGAATGATACTTCTCTAAGGTCTCACAAGAATTCTGCAGCTGGATTGGGTAGCGCTTCAGGTGCTGTAAGAGCACTTTAGGTCTTGCTTATCAAGTGTGTGAATTACAAAAGTCAAGTAGACTGTATTACTGATCCTGTTTGTTCTCTTTTAAGTGACAGAGGTGTGTGGGAAGCTGCCTTCACAATTATGTACACTGATATTGAATTACATGAACCCATTTGTTTAAACAGAAAAACCCCAAGTCTTAGCAAATTTTATTTCCTATAAATTAATTCTTTTTTTTAGTTGATGGTTGTTCAAAAAATATTTTCACAAGCAAAAATAACTACAAATTAGCATGACTGTACGGATGCTACAGGATGCATTGTGTACTCACAGGGAGCAGGATGATACCATGACAGAGTTTTTGGACAGTCCTACTGTTGCAGCTGTGTGTTGAACTCCACATTCCTCTGCTGTTTCTGTTGTGACTCTAAGCTAAAGACCTAAGTCAACTGTACTAAACAGCGCCCTGATTTTGGGAGTCCAAACATTCAGATTATACTTACCTAGGAGAAGGAGGATGTGACCATAATGCAAGCTAAGCTGCGTTAACTTCAGTTTGGATTGCAAAAGTAACAAGATTAGTAAAGAAGGATAGTGTGAGCCAGAGAGAGCCTCAGGACCATGGAGGATATTCCAGTTCCACTAAACTATTTGTAGCATATCCAGCTTCATTGTCATGCTAGTGTTACCCATTTGGTACGTGGAAGAATTGAACTGGTGTCTACATATAAATCTTACAATTTTGCTGCATAACTGTGAGCGCTTCATAGGGCATCTAGGAGGCTGCGCTAGGCGTGCTGCACTAGTGTATTGGACTCTGGACCAAACATGCTAAATCAAATTGATCTGTGCCCGATATGCCAGCAAAATGTGAATTTTCTAAAGTGATCAGATGTGCTAGCTAGCACTCTGAAGAATGTATATTTCATTGTCTTTTTCAGGAACATCAACGGCCCTTAGGATGTGTTACCGTGGTTATGGTTATCCCTTGATGCTGTTCTTGGAAGAAGGAGGAGTAGTGACAGTGTGCAAAATTAACACTCAAGAACCTGATGAGTTGTTAGACTTTGATTTCTGCAGTACAAAGGTTGTTAATAAAATTATCCTGCAGTCAGAGGGGCTACGAGAAGCATTTGCTGAACTGGATATGACCAGTGAAGTTCTGCAGATTACCATGTCTCCAGATAAACCCTACTTCAGGTACTGGAAACTACAATTTCTAATCAAATATTCATGTTTGGCCTCCATTGGTAAGGACTGGAAGTTTTCAGGATGAAGAAGGGGGAGCTATTTTAGAATATTGCTTTATTTGAAGAAGAATTGTAATGAGTGTAGCAAATCACAATATGTAATCTAATTAACATAGTAATGAATATATTGACAACCAGGTAAATGTGACACTGATGCAGATGGTTTAGCATTTTTAATTAAATAAAGCAACAGAAAAAATACTGTTTTGTGAAACAGCTATTGCGTTATGCAAGATGACTCATTCTGTTGAGTTTTTAGAGGGCTGTGATCAGGTATTTTGAGATGGTGACTTTTGCCTTCCAGGTTATCCACTTTTGGAAATGCAGGAAGTGCACATCTGGACTACCCTAAGGACTCTGATTTGATGGAAGCATTCCACTGTAACCAGACCCAGACAAACAGGTTAGGAAGTCTGTGATCAGTGCCTTCTGTGGCAGTTCACGTGTTCTTGCTGGAAAGTTTAAAAAACTGTTTTTGTGTTACTGTAACATTTATTTCACAAGTATGGAGGCAAAAAAAGTACTTCCCATCTGATAAAAGTCTCTGTGTGTGATCATAAACGATACTAAGCAATGATAATGTCTGTCCAATGTTGTTACCAGGAAAAGATCAAATTAGATCAAATTAGCATGTTGCTAATTGTTTTTTAGTTATCCTGTGGCTTTAATTTGGAGTAATTTTCAGTGCCTCTCTGTACAGTGTATTTTTTTCAGATTACTTTTCTTTTTTCCCTGCAGATACAAGATTTCTTTACTTAAACCATCTACAAAAGCACTGGCTTTGTCTTGTAAAGTCTCCATTCGAACAGATGCTCAAGGATTTCTTTCACTGCAGTATATGATTAGGAATGAAGATGGACAGATCTGTTTTGTGGAATACTATTGTTGCCCTGATGAGGATATTACTGAAGCAGAACTGTAGGTGTATGTTGTTTTGGCATCTATATTCTATTATGGATTTATAAAATGCTATATTTTTTTATAAAACTGAATGAAAGCTGTAAAGATTGATAGACTTGATATGGTCTTCTTTTTTTAACTCTAGAATTAGAAATATGAAGACTTCCTTTTTATTCTCTTGCAAACATTTCTTAGCCTTGACTCAAAAAACTGAAGCTGAAAAAGGAAAAAGGGGAGTTGCTCTCCTATAACCACTGCTTCCAGCACAGATGTTAAAGTAGTGTTTGTGTAATACGTTGCTGCTTTTTACAGTGTTCTCCAAGAATTTTTGTTGGTGTTTTGTTTTTTGTCTTTGGCTTGCTCTAAGCAATTACACAAGGGAAAATCTGAATACTAGCTGTATGTTAGCCAGTTAACTTCCAATGACTTAAAAATAAACCCAAATTTGTCTTGAAAGAGGATCACATTTTCAAACTGATTTCTTAATAGCAGCAGGTGGTTTCTTTCTGGCAAATGCTGACATGTTTTACTGGTGAAGCTACTAGGCTCCTCCTCATCTTGATTAATTCTTAATATAACTCAATTCCTTGGAATTTCGTCTGATACCAATTTACCCTGTTGTCTGCAGTGCTGGTGTTGAATTGTTAAATTAAGATAGAAACCAGGATTTACTTACTCATTACTCACAACTGTTCTGGCAACATTATTATTTTGTATCTAGTAATTTATTACGCATTCACAAGAATGCGGCTGCTGAAATGTTTCTGTATGTACATGTGCCTGTTCCTACCCTGCTACTCTCTGCTAATGCTGTTAAGAATCCTAAGAAGAGAGAAAAGTTTCATATTTGAAATTATTTGTGAAATTAATTTACCTTCTCAATAGCCTTTTTTTAAGCAGCAGGAGAGACTCCTAAACTGAAGTAAACTAATGTCTGCCTGTGTCCCATGGAGTGGTGTATTCATATCACTGCTAAAAACGGGCCTAACCTCTTACTGAAAAGGGAGTGCGGTTTCTGGAGAGTTTTCTGCAGTGGTCGACTTTGCAAAACAGTGAGGTGGGCTGTACTTGGGTCAAAAGCTGCACGTCCACTTTCGCAGCTCTACGTTGCACACAGCCTGCTCAAAACAGGAGGTTGATCGAACCAGCTGGGCGTTGTACCAGATGCAGAGACTTGCAAATGAGAATTGCAAGAGGCTGAAGCCTTCCTGCCTTGCTGCCATCGGATGCGACTCAAGGGTCAGCGGCCTGTGGGTAGTTTCTACAGCTTTAGAATGTAGTCAAGTTTTGTTCTTTGTCAGAAAGATGAGGTCGTGCTTTGCATATGTGGAAAACAGTATGTTCATGTGTTACTGAGTTGATTGCTCCACAATTCAACAGAATCCAAGTACTTTGGGTTTATTTTAAGTTTAAAATGCTTTTGTTGACCATTTTTCACCTCTTGCTTATGTCAGCAAGAGTATACTTTCAGAGTACACAGTGTCAGCAGTTCACTTTTGCTGTCTTCTGTGCAGATCATCCATTTATTGCAATAAATTTTACATTTAAAAAACAATTATGAATCTTTGAAATACAGGACCGGTAAAGATACCCAATAATATTCTAAATTACTGTTATTTACCTTTTTTTTTTTTCTTCTTCAAACTTAAGCATTCAGTATAGGTGAATTTCCTTTTGGCTTACTGTCTCAATTTCTTCAGGGGAAAAAAAAAATTATTATGGTCTCATTGGGAGTTAATATTATCCATGACTACTGAGTGTTAAGAATGATTTACGTAATCTCTGGGTGACAGGATAAAAATTAAACAGAACACATCACTTTCTTAGTGTGATTTATTTTAGAGCATCAAAGTTCCTGGTATTGTGTTCAAGAACATTACTGTGGTTTAACATTTGTATTTTTATATAATTGCCTACAGATGTACTACATTACTTCTTAGAATAGTACTTTTAACAGTTTCTTCTATAACCTACCAACAGTGATCACGGAAATAATATCCTAAGAAGTTAGAACGCCACAAAATACCAGAAAGTAACTGTTGCATTTCGTAAATAATAGCTATTGCAGACATGCATGATTTGTGCAAGACTTACCATCTGTACCCCAACTGGGCTAAGTCAGGGCGTAGACTCAGAAAGGTGGGGAGGTGCTTGTGCACCTCGTGCCTTTGTGGATATGGTTCTAGGTGGACAAAAACATGGCAAGTTTGGGCTACAGACTCCTTGCAGTAAGGCAAAGAGTGGATTTATGTTCCAGCTGTGGTGGATTCTATTACATCTCTGCCTTCAAACACGGTAAAACAAGAAGGGTGAAGAGAATGACTGGAAGGCTACTGTGCATCTTTTTGACCTGGTAAGTCACTTAAATTCTGCAAACCTCCACTCTTAGATTAGATTTAATTTCCTGCCACACTTTGCATGAGATCCAGAACTCAGGTGACTACCTTTACTGCGTTTTCTCTCTTCTACTTGACAAGTCTTTTCCCCTTGCAGACAACAGGAAACCTGCAGCAGAAGAAACATCCTAGTTCATGTTTTCTCCTTTAGTAGTATCACAGAACAGACTTGTCATGACTCAAATTTTGGCCACCTGCTTCTTATAAAATGGTACATATAAGTAATCAGAATAACTGGTGGTTTAAACTAAAAACATTTCCTGGAGGTGGGAACTGGAACTACCGTTTTCCACCCAAGTTCAATATAGCAGTAGTAGGTGCTGCCTGGCTGCTCTGAGTTACTGCATTTGCAGCTCTGGGCAACTCAGAGGCCACGGAAGTGACTTTTCCTCCAATTATTTTGATTCGTGTTTTTCTGAGTAAAAATTGACCTCAAGTCTTCAAGAAGGCATTTCTTTTATTTTACCTGAAAACCGTTACCAATAAGCCTTGGGTCCCATCAGTCTGCTAAGATACTGGAACCCAAAATAATGACTTTGGCTCCTGGTCCTGACAATCTTTATGCGACAGAACACCAGCGATGCCAGTGCTAATGTTACCTCTTGCCTCTCAACATGTTGAGAAGTTCTTGTGTCTCTCTGGCTTTCACATGTCGAGGCCTAGCCACAACCGTTTGTATCTGTAAAGACTGTTGAGCACAAAATTCCCCAAAAGTAATCGAGTTCTATACCTTTGTTTCAAAGTTAGTCATGGGAAAGAGTCAGTTGCTTAATTATGTGTGGATTTATAAGGAAATATATTCTACTTTTGACTAGATGGGTCTTTAGTGAGGTTAGCAGAGTTGTTGGAAAAGTTGAGATAAGCTACATGCTGTTTCCTTTAGGTATCTGTTTTGTACTTTTTTGTAGCAGCTTGTAAACCCGTAAGAATCCAGCAGGTGGGTCTTACCAAAATGAGTGTGTAGAAATTATATAAATAATTAACACTGAACAGTCCTTTTGATGGTAGAACACTAACATTAAACTGAACAAATACGAAATTAATTTTAAAATTGAGCTGTTACAGAACAGCTTGATGCCTTCCCATTGAGACGGAAACTCACTTATAAATGAATCTGAGGGAGGGCAGGACCACTTTGGTATAAAGGGAAGCTGAGGGACACAAGAGGCTGCTTCTTTCCTTAGCTGGGCTCTAACAACTAAAAGGGTAGTGCATTAGGGTTGCTAAATCTAATTGTAAGAGCTCTGTAAGGGAGTGAGTGTTGCAGGGAAATGTAATCAGGTGCCCACACAGCTCTCATCTATTTGTGGAGTTAATAGACAGTGAGAAGTGGGCTTGAACATCCACCATGAATGTGAATGTCATTCTATGCCAGTATCCTTGGCCTCCATGGAGAAATACACCCAAAGGAAGTCTGGAAAGATCTGAACTGCACAACAAAGAAGCCCAGGAAAATCTCCCCTTTTGTTATACTATTGAAAATCTGCCCCAACGAAGGGCAGAGAGATGGTGGGAATCTCACTCCCTCCAAAGGAATGGCATGCAGCAGCATTTGGTGAGTTCAGGTCAGCACTTCCAAAATCCCCTGAGCCCAGTCATTTATTTTGCAGATCAAAAACCCAGAGAGCCACCAGTCAAAAACTAGATGTTCAGCTTGGCTTCTTGATGGCTGGCTCTTGCGGATGAGCCTGGAGGGGGTGTTGGGTTTTCTAGTCTCCTGGTGTGAGGCTCAGGGAAGGGATGATGAAAGCTATCCATGGAGAATTTAGCAGCCTCCTACCCTTCCAGCTCAGATTGGACCATGGGGTTAACCAAAAATGAGCAAGCCAGCAGAAAGCTGGAGGCCTTGGTGCCTTATTTCCTTTATTTCTCTAATTAGATAACAAATCTATCTACATATGTGTGGATTTTACCCCATAAATGCCAAGAGAGTGCAGCAATGGATTTGCAGCATGAAGAGACGCATGAATCCACTCCACCCAGCCAGGCAGTAACTGCAGGGGGTTTGCAGCAACACCAAACTGCAGTGTCTCGCTCTGCTTGAAAACCAGACAGCTGTCCAAGGAGACAGACTCCTCTTAAGATTGCATCCGCAGCTCAGCACAGTCCAGAAATGAGAGGAGCAAGCATTTAGGTGCAAAGCTGCTCCCACAAACTGATGCAGCGCAGACTGAGTGCCCTGGTGCTGGTTCCCAGGCCACACTGACCTGTGCAGACGCTGCATGAGATGCTCCTGGGCATGGAGGGGCTCTGGGACTGCACAGCCAGGGTTTGCACTGCGGAAACCTCACCTTGCAGATTACAGGGCCACCTGCAAAGAGGAGTGGGCTAATCCAGAGCTGTGCTGGGCAGTTATTTGCAACTACTGCTGATTAGCCTCAGCCAGCACCATGGCAGGGCCCATCTCAAGCAGTGTAATGATAGGGGTGGTCTTGTTCCAGCATTTGAAAATATTCCTGGCCACTTGTATAGGTGTGGCCCGATGAATCACCAAGAACATGTTTCTTCTCCTCATAGTTTTACAATAGTCTCTTTACCCCAACAAAGAGAGACATTCACTCTCCTAATAAACTAAATAGAGGCATGAAACAGGTTTCAGAGGAGCTGGGGTAAACCCAGGCTGTTGCCTGCTCACAGCACAGGGGCATGTGTCCCCTGCAAGCAATCACTCTGTGGAGGTGACCAAGGGTCCCGGGCAGGCATGAGCTGCACGGGGCTGCGGAAGAGCAACTGATGCAGCTGCACGCCCTGCTCTTCCGTGCTACAACCCAGACTGGGCAATCACGCACCGCTTTAGTTATAGAGTTATTTGCAAGGGAACACACTGCCAGAGACCCATCAGCCAAAGCACCTGCAGAGGAAACTCAGCCAGCCTGCCCCTCACCAGTTGTTCGATGGTGATGTGATTTCTTCTTGCGGCAGCAAGGGCAGGAGTTATAGAAACATTGTGGATCCCACATAGCCACCCTCAGGCAGCACAGGGCTTTGGGGCAGTTCCACTCCCACCAGCTGCTCCCAAACCCTCTGTACACATTCTGCCAGGGACAAGGCAGGAGGAGCACTAACAGGGAGCATGCTGCCCTCCCCACATGTCTGCAGCTGGCTCTGCCTCATCTGGCCAGCTCTGCTCACACCCAGCTGTGGTCCCACCAGCTGCTGAATGCAGCACTGCTTTTTTGGGAGACCCGATTTCAATAGCAAGAGCCCAGAGGAGCTGTTTCTAGGAATGGAGCTGCTCAGACCTTTGTGCTTTTTTTTGGGCTCGAAAATGCAGCTTAATCCAGCTCCTCCCTTGCTCCCCAGCCTTTTCGTTAAGGGATGCCTCCCAGTGGGCTGCAAAATGCTTACAGAGAAGGAAGTGCATCCAGACATTTTTGGACAGGGCTTCCAAGCATGCAGTAGGGTGCAGGACTGTTGCCGCTTTAGGACAGGGGATGTAAGAAGACTGCTGTGGGTTCAAGCCCAGCCATCACCAGGGAGCGTTTTGGCTAATCCCAAAGGGAAGAGTGATCACTCCAGAGCAACAGGTTCCCATATGAGCACACTTGTGTTGATGCAGACAATGCTTGCCTCCCGAGAGCCGCCAAGCACAGGGTACCAGCTGCAGCATCGCTCCTGGGCAGGGTTAACAGCACATGGTGAGCATGTGGGCTGGTCGGGCAGGCAGGAGCAGACAGCTGCCTGCCGGGATGAGGGGAGACGGGCTCCAGCCCCGACCTCCTCGTGGGGGATGATGTCACCGAGATGTGCCTGTTCCCAATCTCCAGCTGCTGGTAGGAGGCCCCATTACCAACTGTCTGAGCATTTCAGGCTGTCGGAAAATGTACGAGGAGGGCCAACGCGGCAAATCTGGACAGATCAGCATGCAAGCAGGCTTTTAAAATAATAGACTGAAAAACTGATGATTGTGTAAATACCTGTGTTAAACTCATCAAATAAATCTGTCAGGCCAGCCAAAAGTTTGTAAACAGCAACAGATGCGTTGCCATAAAACGCCTCAGGAACTACAAGTCATATCACAAAACAGACCCTCCTGAAACCACTGGTGGAACTGGCATCTGCAGGACTAAAAGCACAAACATCTACTGCTTGTGCAAAGGGGCAAAACTGACCGTTAGAGGAACCTACCCCAGGATCCCATCAGCAGGTCTAACGAGACAGAGGCCATCAGTCCTCCTAGAAGACATTTTGTCACATTGGGGAATGCAATACTTGTAGGCGTTGAACAAAAAAGTACACCACTTTCACACCAGCAGCAGGATCCACTGGTGGGGCTGCTCTGTAGCTACAGAAATTGTATCTCAGGCTTCCTCAAATAACTAGAAACTTATTAAATCACAGACTTTAATTCACTTCAGCTGCAGTTCACCACTGTATATAATTCTAAGATAGACAGTTTATGGAAATGACTGTTAACATGAAGAGAATTAATTTGTTACTGCCCTGAGAACAACACGGACATAAAACCAAAACAAAGTATGGTTCTGGTCTGTGCTTAGTACCTCCGTTACTTATTTTCAAAAGGATTAGTGAAGAATCCGAATAGAGGAGGAGGCAGCAGGGATGAAGAAAAGCATTTGGAAACTTCACTTCTATGAAACGCTTTGCTGAGAATTGCCTTGCACCCACGAGCACCCGCAGTGACCAGCATTTGCAGAACTAGACAGTGTTGCTATAGATGCAGGTTTCAAGGTATTCAGGCAAACTCTTGAACTGTGGCTTGACATTAAATTCAGAGCACTTTTAGTGCACCCTGTGGCAGACCAAACCCACAGTTAATAGAGGCTTTAAACCACTGATCTGTCCTAAAAGCCTTGCACCCGTTCCTATTCGTTTGAAAAAATTTGCTGGCTTATGCTTGTACCTGCAGAGTATGTGCTGGGTTACATCATGTCTGCCTACGATGCTGCTCCGAAACCTCAACACCTAACTCCTCCAGGAGCTTTTCCGTGAGTTTACTCAACATGCAGCACCATGACCCACTGCACAGCTGCTTTTTAGCCTGGATCCCAAGACCTCCCACAGCGGCAGGCTGGGGCCCTGGCCCCACAGACAGATGAAGCTACAAGATGCTGCCTCTGCTCCAGGACCTGCCCTGAACTGGGAGGCCCAACCACACTGCTTGAGCCAGTGATTCTTCCCTGCAGCACATGGGTCTCTGCCATGTTTAAGGGCAGATTGCTTCAGCCTTTCGTGTCTGCCTTTTGCTCAGATGAACATTGGCATCAGCATGGAGAAAGCCCCAGGACACTTTGGTTGGCCCAACCAAAGCCAGAGCCTCCCTGGGGAAGATCAGATGGACCAAGGCTCATGTGGACACCCCTGCTCCGTTGCTGTGAGGCAGCTCTCCTCCTGTGGCTACACGGAGCCCCAGCCTCTTTGCTTATCCTCTTCCCACACACTCTAGGCTGGTACCCGACGCTGTCAAAGCCCCTCCAGAGAGCAGCTTTTATGGTCTAAACACAACATACATATAGCAACAGCAATTTATTTAGCTCTGAAACATTCAGAGCAGGGAAATCACACACCACCTACTTCCTTCCCACAGCCAGCCAGCCATCACTCAGGAAAACTCACATAACGTGAAGTGGGCTTTAAAACTAAATCGCAGCTCCACATAGCGATGCAGCATCTGCCAAGTGATTTCCTGCCAGTTTTTCCACTGGCCCTCTCTTGGTTGCTTCTCCTAGGGCACTGTGTTGTGGTTTACTGCAGCGCACAGCACCGTGGTCCTCCCTTGGCTTTTGCCGTCTTGTGCTGACACATAGCACATCGTCATTTAGTTGACCTGCGGAGTGGTGGAAGGCAAACCAGCAGGCCTTTCTGCCATCGGTGAGCCCCCTGCTCAGCCAGCACGAAGAAATACTAGCTTCTTACCTCCTACCTCTATCCATCAGGTACCTGAATAAATCATCTAGCAACTGTTTGTTTCACTCAATCTTGTGTTCCTCTGAAAAGCCAGCCTCAGGAGAATGACACTTACTTGATGCTCTTAGTTCTCCAGAAGTACATCTGTGCAGAAAAAACTCAAAACATACCAAAATCTGGAACAGTGAGACCAATGACCACTTTCCTTTTTCTGCGTAAGGGAACTGTGAGCAGGAAATAGCCAGAAGCTACAGCAGGAGCATGCACACACTTTGGCGAGGAAAGGAAGAAGAGGACGCTGCTGTCCTGCTCATGTGGAGCATGCCCAGGTAGCCAGGCTCATCTATGAGGGTCAACCACCCTTGAGCTCAACTACTGGCTATGTGCCACTACACGTTGCTGGAGCCAAATGATCTGCCTATCAAGGAGACATGGCACACTCCAAGAAGTCCTTGCCTGATTGGTGCTGAAATATCCTGCACCACTTCACTCTCCATCACCTTCTCACGCCCACCTGGGTTGGCAAAAGAGGGAGCCTGTGACAGCCAGATGCCAAACAATGACAGCAACACCTGCTTTCGGGGACTTTCACTTCCTTTCTCCAGCAAGAGAGGAAGGAGAAGGGGGGAAAAAGGGGGGGGAAAAGGGG
>NW_009614723.1:0-331 GCF_000690535.1 Cariama cristata
ATTAAAAAAATATTGTAAGGCTTGGGGAAAGTATCTCAGGTATTTACTATAACTACAATGCTATGAATAATATAGACATCTAATTATGAAATGGCCACTGAGAGGTTTAATGAGTACATTTAACTTTACTAGTGTAAAGCATTTTATTAATAAGCTTTTTATAGATCATACCGTTTCTTTACATACATCTCAAACTGATAATTTCTAAATTATTTTTTCCCCTCAAAATATATGGGAATTTCATATTCAATTACAAAGCAAAGGTAGCTGGGTGGGGGTCTCTGCAATTGGGGATCCCAGCCGTGCCTGCAGTGTAACGGTGGAATTAGGG
>NW_009614723.1:594-1609 GCF_000690535.1 Cariama cristata
CCAAGACTTAGGTTTACCTAATCATATAGCTCATATGCCCATAACCAGACATCAGATCTTTTTAATTTTTTTTTTTTTTTAATATGGCGATCATGTCAAAATAGGTGTTATCTCGTTTCCTACCTCTTCTTGTTGAATATCCCTGCAGCTGTGTTTTGCGTATCCCTGCAGATGTGTTGGGCTGTCAGACTGAAATGGCAGTTGTTGTCAGGTGGGCTTGGGAAAATAACAAAATGGCAGAGGGACTCACAGGGACATTATACCCTGGGGTACATCCAATAAAAAGTAACATTTTTCCCTACCGTTTCTTCCCTAGAAGAAATTTGACGGTGTTATTCATTGAGAATTAAAATTTTATGAATCTGCAGAACAATGGAATATTTTTAAGCAGTCAGAAATAATGTAAAAAAAATTAGAAAATCAGTCAGAAAATGTAAAAAAAAAATCCCAGAAAGCCCTGTTGTTCATCTCACCGTACAAAGTGCCTCTTAAAGGGTCTTTTACATCCTGTTAACTTACGCCTCGTAAAACTCGTAACCCTAGGCTTCCACTGGTACTCTTCCAGAGGGAGACGGAGAGCGACTGAAGGGAGACGCAGGGTGACTGAAGTTCGTCTTGTGTTGAACTGCGCCCAAGAAAACTTCTTTTTCGCTGCTGAACAACGAGCGAGCTTGGAGACAATAGTCTCTGCAGGTAATTTTAGGGTTTAGGCAATCTCTTTGGATTTCTTCCTGCTGTTTGCAGAGTTTTCATTGCTTTATGGAATAATTTATCTCCTAATATCAAGGCCTGAACATTTTGCTAGGAATAGCTCCCTGAGCTGCCTTTAGAAAGCTGCTAATATAGATGCAAATAATAGTCATTATGGACATAAAGATCAGTTAAGAACACATTCCAGGTTGGACAGATGATGACCAACAATTGCCATCTATCTACTGTTTGGAGAACTATCTGAAATGTGCTGGCGAGCTTCATTCAGTTGGCCACATCAACAGAGCTGTCAGCATTGCAAGCC
>NW_009614724.1:0-9967 GCF_000690535.1 Cariama cristata
CGGAGGAAAAAGAAGAACCCACCGGCGGTCCTCTGCGTTTGGAAATAACGCAGAATACCTCCCTCTAAATAATTCCTTCATCGCCTTTGCAATAGTTTCCAGTGAGGAATTTTCTTTTTTCCTGTGCTGCCTACAAACTGGTCACATTGGCAGGAAATAGTGGACTCCAGGCTTGGGAGAGACCTGTTAGTTTGTAGATGGTGCTTCAACCTCTTCCCTTTCACGAGCTGAGCTTATTAACGTAGGGCTCTCCTATGGCCACCTCCATTGACAGCCCGGGGTCTTGGTACAGGGGAACTTCATCTTCTGGTGATGATCTCTAATTCCATCATTTATAGAGTGTGTATCCTCAAGAGGACATACAAAGGCATAAAGGTGATTAGAACCTGCTTTTTCATAACAGCTAAATCTGCATCAGCCATTATTTGTAAAGATTTTATTGTGCTGAAGAATCTGAGAAACTGGCAAAGGTATGCCTCTGAGGCTGGACCCAGCTCATCGGTCTGTCTCCATCTTAATTTCAGTTTACATGTGTACTGCATACACATATCTATTAATTCCTTAAAATCACTGCGGTTGTTTATGTTATTTAGCCTGTGCATTCAGCATCAGGAGCACACTGGAAAAAATGTGTAATTCACAATTTCTGTTACTTCTTTCCAAGTTTCTGCATAGACCACCTAAAGGCAAGTTTCCCTTTGTACCATGCCCCAGGACATATTTCATTTATACAGTTAGTTTATGCTGTTTACATAAGTATTTGGGAAAAAGCACATCCTGAAGAAATGAAAATATTTTAAGAACCGGCTCTTAAGTAAAGAGAAGTTATATTTTTGCCTATATAATATCTTGCAGTGCATAAATAAAAAAGAGCATAAATTAGGTAAGGCCATCTGTGATTCTAATATACTGCTGCTAATAGATGACCTTTCTGTCATTTATAACATTTGCTCTTTGAGACAACCCTGCCCTGAGCTTGCTCGATCAGAAATAAAATTCAGGTGCCCATGAGAAATCTTATTGAGTCATTTTTTGTTGGTTCTCCAGGTAAAAACACAGACAGAGTTTTGATATTCAAAATTATTTCCTGCGAATGTGACCAGTTTGTAGGCAGCACAGGAAAAAAGAAAATTCCTCACTGGACACTATTGCAAAGGTGATGAAGGAACTGGCCCAAAATACAACTCCCTTTCCAAAACATGTATCTGTATAAATATGAAGCAATGGAGATGTTTCTCCCCAGTTTATGTAGGCTGCAACCCAATTCTAAAAAAAGTTGTGAGGTTTTAGTAATTCCAAAGCCAGCCTCTTTGAAAAAGAAAGGATGGGAAGATGGAAAGAAGGATGAGGAACCAGAAAGATGATAAAGTTTTCAAATCTAGCATCAAGATTTCTGCTTACATGAATGACAGAGTACTGAATTTGTGTCTTCCTTTCTAGACCTTAGGTATTTATTTCCTTCTATTCTTCAGATTTCTGAAGACACAAATTTAAGATGAAGAAGCTGGTCTAGTTCTTCAGAATGAAATCTTCTTTCAGTGATACTCCAGAAATCTAAATCTGCCTCTCCCTAAAGAAAGCACAGCTGTAAAGATCCTGAGCTGAACATAGAGTCCTTTAGGAAGTCCATTCTATCTTCCTTGGATTAAATGCATTCTATGTAGCCAAAAGAAAGTCTTGAACTACTGGCTATATGTTACTTTCTTAGGAAGGCCAGAAGTAACATACCAAAGTCATTCTCATTAATTTTGAGTCCATTAAACAAACTTCACCATGAACTGAATCTAAAAATCAATTATTTTAAGTCAGAACAGTCTCCCAAAAGTTTGTCTCAAATATCTGTGACTTAGTCCTGGTAAGTGGAATAATTCTTCAGCAGTATAGATCAATCATGAACTATTCCGAGCCTTGAGTAAAGAGCAAATTTTCCTTCCCAGGAGGTGTTGTTTTGGTTTCTTCCCTCTCTGGATAGACTTTAACATTTGCTTTTCCTCAACACAAAAATTAGATAGCACGGGTTGAACATGGAAATAGTTCAAAACAAAAAAAAGAAACAGGTCTAGAATGAAGTTGGTACATTAGTCACAGAAACATAAACCAAGATAGCTGACCAGGCTAGATTCCAGGTTTTAAGATGCTTCTGTAGTCAAGTAAATATTGCTCTGCTATTAGCAAACAAACATCACACATGATTATTAATGCTTCTGCTTGGAATGCTATGGAATTGCCTATTGTAGTCTTTAACATATGATAGTCATAAAAGGATAGTAGCCTCATCGATGGAAGAAATAAAAAGATAACTTGTTGCCAGATACCAAGTGGAGTATCTGGCATATATAGTAATTTCAGATACCCATGAGACGCTCCCTAGTGAATTGGCGTTAGGGACACCAAAAAGGTCTGCCTGCAGTACCATGCAGGTATTCCATATTAGTCCATGAGAAAGATGCATAGGAAGGTATGAAACTTCGGGTATGTTGTATGTGTGCTCCAAAAGAACAAGGAGCAGATTCCAATGCGAGACGAGACCCACTGGATAATGAGAGTGCTTCTTTTAGAGGAACTACCCCAGTAGAAGGAACAGATACAGATACAGATTTTTCTGAGAATCAGAACAAAGATTTTTATAACTGGCAACAAGAGCCCTTAAGCACATCAAACCTGAATGTGCCAAATACCAGAAGTGCACTGAGTGAAAAAGATTCTGACCTTCAGATTTCTCAACCAAGTATGCAAAACTGGCTTAGAAGAAAGCGGTAGGTAAAGTATGGCTAGATATGCTGGTGCCAAATGGAATTTTCTTGAGTGATAACACATGTGGGTTTATATAGTATTGTAACTCCCTGCACTAAAGATTTTCTCTGTAACTTGCAAAGGAGAGTACCTTTAATGAAGAGTTGCAATACTAGTCAATGCAGTACTGATGCTAAGGACTTGCTTGACATCTTTTAGCTAGCTCAAGTTCAGAAGAGCCTCCTGAGTGATTCATTGTCTTCTTTAACTGGTAACTGAATTATGCTGAAGCACTGTTTTTGAATTATTCTCATGCCTCCTGTGGGAATAGAGATCATTGCCTGCATTGCAACAATCTCTGTTGAGACCTGAGGCGCAGCTGCTGGTCTCACTGCTGAATAGGATTCTTTTCAACGCACCTGGGGTAGGATATCACCACACTTACCAGAGTTCTGTCAGCCTGTGCTTCTGAGAATGATGCTGAAACTTTGCTTTTTGCCTTCAGAAGTCTTCAAAAACTTCTCTGAAATTTTGAGAATTTTCCTAGTTTACGAGACTGCTTCCTGGATAACTGTAAGACAGGATAATTCTCTAAATAATTGAAGTGGTTTGGTGGTGTGCCATGTATGGAAATTACTCCTCCATACAGTTAACGTGTTTCAAAACACAGAGGCAGGCAATCAGCCAGATCCCAGTGCTGCCTATGCTTTCTAACATATTTTGTTTGAAATACAAGGGTTGATTTGTTTGTTTTGGTCATTGCAACAGACTAAGAGAAAATTATGTCAATAAGGAGATGAAATATTTACTGTAAGTCCCTTAATACGGGTAGGAAACTACCCAAATATGAAGGGCATTGAGATCCCAGCTGTCTGCCAGAAAGCGACAGAAGGGACCGAGTAGCACTAAGCATTGCCCTGCCCTTTGTGTAACAGAAAAAAAAATATTGTCAAGACATTTAAGGCATTGTCAGACTCCAAAAGGACACTGTTGAGGAAGTTCTTGCTGTATACATCAACATCGGATCCCAACTGTACTCCAAAAGGTTCAATTATTTTTAAAACCCAGTTATTTATACCTGATAAAACTAATAAGGCCTATCCATCATTCAGAGTTGCGCACAGTGGTTTTGGAATGTTGCCATTTTTTACAATGACACATTACATCAGTCTGATGTAGGTGCATATGAGGTGTGGATGTAACACATGATCAAAACAACAACAGAAGTCTAGCTGTACACGATGCATATTCACTTTGACAAGGCACAAATCATGACACAAACTGAAATGTAAAGGAGAATCAGCATCATTTTTTTATAGTTATGAATATATTATATCATTATATATTTTTCTAGTTATGTTCCTACTGAACAGAAAAATTATGCATTCCACTAAAGTGACACATGGGCATAGTCTTGCCCTTAGTCTGGGAATATTCAAACTTGTAAAAGATTAGGAAGGAAAAAGCGAGGAATGAAACACCAGTCAGATTTTTTTACTTTCTGGACCAGAAGAAGGGTCCAGAAAAAAAAAAATTGCTCATCTATTTCCCGCTCACTAAGAAGAGCTGAATTTTGTGAAGCTAGGCTAAATACAGGTAGAGACAGAAGAACGTATATGAAATTGCACTCCCGTATTATTACCAGCTCCCGGCAAGAACAGGTTTTGCCCCAGACTTTCTACCAGAAACTGTACATTGTGTAGTAGAGCTAAGAGAGAAGTAACTAATTGCAATTTCTGATGGGATATCACTTTTCAGAAATTGTACCCCTAGAACCAAGAAAATTACTAAAGAGAAGTCAATAATTTTGAAAAAGAAAACTGATGTATTTTGGTAGTCATTTTGGTGAAAAATGTACCAGAAATAGATTTGTTTACAGAACAGTTTCTGCTATGCAAAAGAGCTGCCTTGTGCCATGTTTACAGGCTACATACGATAGTGACTCTCTCTCCAAGGCTTTCCATCATTGCATGATGCCCGTCTCCTTTGCTCACTTTTTAAATTTTCAAAGAAAAGACTTTCGTAGTTTTTACAGTGTCGTCTCTCACATTCAGAAAGAACTCCTGTAAATAACTGCAAATCTTCTTTCAAAATTCACCTCTAAACTACGTCGTTCCTAGATGCCTACCCAAATACCTGACAATAGTTAGGCTGTTCGTCTCGTTCCCAGATGCCTACCAAATACCTGACAATAGTTAGGCTGTTCGTATGCTATGACCGCTATCTAGCATGTTCACCAAAACTGCAAACTTGTTTCCTGATAATTTCCCATCTGTCTGGATGAATCACTTGTTCTAAACTTACGGCGCCAAAAAATATGCACCTTTTGCACAAATGTCGCTCCCTAGTTAATATCCAGTAGGGAGATCAGAAAAGTGTTGCAGTTTTAATGGCTGGAGGGGGGTGTTACTTGCTTATTTTCCTATCACATGAACACAAGGTGGTGCTAATGCTCCTGTCACCAGTACTGATTCTCCACTTCCCCAGCGCGCCTTACTTGGGTGATGGCAGCTGATCTGTAGCTGGTGTACTAGATATTTCTTTTTCCTTAAATTAATTATAAGAAATAATATCCATTAACATAAGGCATTTCATTTAGAATTAAACTCTTGGTTTTGTTTTGATAAACTGAAAAAAAAAAATCCATTTCCATTGACATAGAGAAATATTTTCTTCGTTGTTTCAGTTTGAACCCCAAAACCTTCTAAACAGACCAGTTGCATTCCCAGCTTCCCTTCAAGGCCCAAATAAAAGTGAATTCTAGGTCAAGAAAGAAAAGGAAAAAAGCCTTAAGAGCATCAATATTTTTTCAGTTCTTAAGAAAGAATTAAAAAAACCCCAAAAAACAACAAACCACCACATGAAATGAACATGTGAAATACATAAATGAGTATAACTCCCAGATAATTGAAAAGAGCTGGAGATGTGAAAAGATCAGTTTATATGCTTTCCTGCTCTTAGGAGAAAGTCCTTTGGTGCTGCAGAAAGGTGCATCTAAACTAGAAGATTTAAAAAACCTTTTACTAAGAAGGATGACTATTAAAAATCATTGTTGAAAAATATTCAATGAAAATGTTTATTCCAGAATATGAATACATGCTGAAAGAGGTTTGAGTCTATCAGCTTGCCCATTGGAGTGGAACTAAGGTAAAGCACTTTTGAAGTGAGATTAAACTTCCAAATAGCAGGGATCGTTTCTTTCCTAAATAAAATAATAGTAAAACTTCTCATTGCATTAAAAGCTGACACTGAAGAAGATAAGGACCATAAAAAACAAAGGCATGTTTCATAGGGTACTTTGGATCCATTGTTTCATCAGCCTCACGGTTAGCCTACAGTGTAATTTATTGCGTAGGAAGGAAATCATAGTAAGGATATTTTTTCAAATATAGTGTATAAAGACATAAAGTCCCTTCTTCCATATTTCTCTTGAGGTTCATCTGATAATCATATAATTATTGTGTTAGAGAGAAATTCTGACTCACAGTGCAGCGCAGTATTTTTTTGAAGCATTTGAAAGTGAACATACTTTATGAAGGATCATCGACCCAACCTGCTTCTCCTTTTTCCTGTTCCCTTTTATTACATAATACTCCCCTATGATCCTGCTGCTTTTCTTCTTTCTTGTATTTTTGCTGATCTCTGTTGCTCATGTATTTATTTTTCCCTTAGGAAAATATACAAGAACAAGACCTAAATATCTTAATCTCTTCAGCTTAATTAGACATGAAAGTAACTCTGGCCTCATTAAGAAATGTCCTAAAGTGACAGGTAAAATGGAATCAGGTGAGTTTGAAATCTCATCCAATGAGCAGCTTGTCAGACAGTCCTAGTTGTTAAAGAAGCCTGGGATATAGCTACTGTAGAGAAGAGACAAACTAAATGCTTAGTATAAATCTCAGTGGAAGAGATGACTAATTAGAAATAATTATAGACAGATTTCTTGCATTAAAAGTGCTTTAAAACATAAACATTCAAATTTTACTTAAGCTCCCAAGTGCTTCCTAGGAGGCAAGATTGCAAAAAATGTCTTTTAAATTATGTCAAGCGCTTTTAAACCAAATGATTTTTAAGGGGCATCTCACTGAAAATTTTGATGCCTTGAATTTTCTTGTTTGCCTTCAGTTTAGTAAGAAACTGCAATGAAATTCATGGCCTAAGTTAGTATCCTAATTGCCCTATATCAAAGGTAACCAAGAGTCATGCAGTACTGATTTGCTGCTGTTCTCTAGTGACTGTACCCAAAATTCACCTGATAGGAAGACACTGAACTGTCTTCAGAACTGAGGTCAAAACTGTCAGAACATTGATAAGGGGCATAAAAAATGATGCTGTGCTAAAAATATATCATCTATGAGATAAAAAAACCCAACCAACCAAAACTTAGGATGCAATCTATAGGCAAATTTCTGGAATATTTATGGAAAATGCTGAAAGTCAGTGTAGAAAATTGTCTTAGATATCTTCATCCCTTAGTACTGCTTACACTGGAGCAAATAGAGGATTTCAAATTTTTTAGACTGGAACTGCATTTTTCTTTCAGTTTTATATTTGTTATCAAAATCTATCACATGACTCCCACAAAATCTTTAGGTCAGTAATATACTCTGAAACTGATTAATGTACTTTTTTGAGATGATAACTTAAGACGCTGCAATTCAAAGCACAAACGTTTTTGAGGTTTTGCATAGCTATCATGCAGGTGTTCAGGAAAATCTGTATATACTTATTAGTTCAAGATTCCTTGAGAAGAAATGCCAGTTTTTAATATTTTAAAATATTGTCAATTCATATAGCTTGTTTTGGAAAAACAGGAACGCACAGCATTCATCCATTCACCCATGTAGTTACCTGTAAGATTCTTTATCTTATTATTGCACATTCTTGTCAGAAGAACATTTACTGTCTTTATTAACAACCCGAACAATGGGCAAGAGTGCACACTCAGCAAGTTTGTGGATAATACCAAGTTGCGGTGAGTGGTCCATGCACAGACCAGGGCTCAGAGGAACCTTACGAAGTTCAATAAAGGGTAACACAAAGTCCTGTGTGTGAATGCAAGAGCGTCATGCACCTGTACAGCACAGGGCCAAGGCAGAGAAAGCAGCAAGCATCTGGGAATCCTGATGAACAAATTGAACGAGAGTTAGCAAAGTGTCCCTGCAGCAAAGGACAACAGCAGGCCAGACTGTACGGAGCAGGTAGAGGGAAGTCAACCTGTGCCTCTCTGCAGTACTTCTAGGACCATGTCTGACATGGTTTTGAGCTCCCCAGTACAAGACAGACGTCAGCTTTCTGGAGTGAGTTCAGCAAGATGAGGCAGGACAAAAGGCAACAGGCACATGTTGGAACATGAGAAATTCCAACTAGGTATTAGGAGAAATGTTTTCGCCATGGGGTCATCAAATACTAGAACAGGTTGCCTGGAGAGGTTGTAGGCTTTCCATCTTTGGGAATATTCAGACTTGAAAGGACCAGGCTCCAAGTGGAGATTAGACCAACAATTTCTTGAGATCACTCCTAACTTAAGTTATTTAATGATTCTATGACTGATCACTGTTTTCATCACACCAAAAGAAAACAAGGCAAAAATACTTGCATATACAACCTTCACAATCACTATATTTATAACAAACTATTCTGGGCAACTTTAAAACAAAACAAAACCTTTCAATTGATTCAACCCATTCTTCCAATGAGATAATGGTCCCGAATAGTCACAGAAAATAAAAAAAAAATAATTTCAGCACTTCACTTGAACTTCAAAACATGGAGTTTATATCATCATTACCCTTCCGGTGAATTACTGTCTTCGAGTTAGGGTCATTGCTATCAGCATACATTGAAAGAGATCAGCCATTCTGGGTAGGTAAAGAATTAAAATCTATAACTGGTCATAATAATAATGTTTAACCACTGTGAAAAGTTTTAAAAGGAGCAGTTCCTTAAGTATACAAATCTCATTTTTTACGGCTAGAATTGGTACTTTGGTACTAGCCATGTCAATATTTTGAAGCTAATAATAACGCATGTACAAGGTTAATACTCCCATTATTTATCTTATTTTCACTTGCTTACCATCAAAAAACACTGGCAGTGATGATGGGGATAGTGAGTCAACTAAAGCAAAGAGCGTGGACATCCACAATCATAGAAAACACACTGCAATGAAACTAAATACTGCAGGGGGCTATATGAATGTCAGGAAAAAGCAATGAATTTGCAAGATTTGTCATGCCAGTAAAAAGTGAAATAAAAAGAATATTGTGACCACATTTGTTCTGTAACTGTTTTTTAAGCAGAAGAGAATCTTTTTAGAGGCGGTGTTCAAGACAGAATGGAACTGGACAGCTATTATTTCTCAGACAGACAATATTAATCTGTAATTGGAAGGTGTCCGAGTCTTACAGTTTTATAGCATACAGACAATTACAGAAATATTCTGATAATTATTAATGCAGTTTGGGGGTTCCAGGTGCAGAAGACTGGCTCCCCCATTCCTTAGTACATTTTTAACTAAAAGTAATGTGATGAAAGTGTTAGTATTCAAGGCTGCTAGTTCTTCTCTGCTAAATTACATTTATATTCTTAATGTCTAGATTGAGCCTAGGGAAATTTAAAACTCTATTTCATTAATGCTAACTTCTACAGAAGTCCCAATATGCACAGAAGTTCCTAGATTGCAAGGCTAGTTAGATGAGAATGCAGAAGCTAAACATAATTGCTGGGTGGTTATGATAGTTAAATATGTACTGTCAGTTTGGACTTTTGAAATCCCTATAGACATAAACCTACTGTTGTAAAAGTTAAAAATATGAAGTAATAGAGTAATGGATTGAAATATCTTTACAACAAGTGTTTTGAGTTTAAAACATACCTGCAAAGAAGAGTTTAAACTGTTACAGCATAACAACATTGTTTTTGGCTTTTTCAGAAGTTTCTGTGAAGAGTTGGATAATTTAATCCCTCTTTTTTTGTCTTTTGAATGGATGGCAAATTACAAATACATGTGCAGCCATTTTAGCAGTCCGGATTGGGTCGTGTTCTGGGAGGCTTTTGTGAAGTGCCACAGTTTTACAATGCTAATGCAGCATTAATGCGCACCCATTTACTGGCTGTCATTGGCTGTGTGCAAAAGGTTCTGATGCAACTTCTTCTTTAGAAATAACCCATTTAGAGATCTGGATGCAGAGATCTTGGTCACCCGCGGAAATCCCTGCATATATATATATTG
>NW_009614725.1:0-4459 GCF_000690535.1 Cariama cristata
ATATATGTGTGTGTGTATATTAAAAAAAAATAATCAGCAGATAGATGTTTGTCTGAACTTTGTAGCTTTCTTATCTCTAGCTCTGGTGCTAGAGGCTCTACGGAGAGACGTACCATCTAAAGGGTTAGTAAGGCCACTGCTACTCCAGTCAAACTGGACAGGTGGTAGAGATTCCTAGAGTTGAAAAGTCAGAAATCAGATTTTATAGTCAGTTCAGGTTACAACAATGCAAAGCAGTTCAAACAACAGATTCTTTAGCATCTAAATACTAAAAAGACAACTAAATGAGCAAGCCTCAACTTTGAGGAGGCGTGTATTTTCATAATATGCACTAAAGTTTCAAAGCAGATTTGTTCTACCACAGGAAGTCTCATTAAATTCTGAACAGTACAGATTAGGTAGCTTCTAACTCAAACAGGATTTGCAAATTAACTAAAACATACGAATTGGATTAAAAGAAAATCTTAAGGCATAGGTGAAAGTTAAACTACTATTACTTTCATGGAATATCAGGCATTTGCATAAAAAGTTATGTATACACAATTCTAGGGCAAATTTAGAATAGGTTTATTAGTGAAAGCTGTCTGTACATCCATGCTTTGTCTTAGTTATATATAAAATCAGTTATTTACCATCAAATAGCCCATGATTGTTTTGGTTTGCTTTGCTTTTAAGAGACGTAATCCCTCCATGTGAGGGACAAACTATCAACACCCTTCCCACACCGCTCCTCTTAAGAAAAAAATCCTGTGACGTATTATCCTTTAACAATTAATTCATTCCAATATATAAACAAACCATTGGTAACAATGCTTGAACAAGAGGAGCATGGAAACGTTGACTCCTTCTGGGAGCCCATCCTTGCCTTTTCATTTCCTCTTGCTAAGTCTTTTGCACACACAGAGGTAAATCAAGCAAGCAGCAGGGACCATGCTTTACAGGGAAAGTGTGTTTGGGCGCAGGGTAACTTGCACGTGCTGTCCTCCTGTATTCTCAGGGCACAAACTGATGGGACAATATCAGAAATGTCTAAAATAAGCTGATCTTTCTACTTCCGTGCATTACATTTCTGCTCTCTGTCCACTGAAGTCAATTATCAAGAAGTACTGGGAAAGGATGTGCCCTCAACTTCTAACAGAACAATCACGCTTATGGAAGAAAAGCAATGGAAGTTCTCTGTAGCATCATTGAAAATGCATCACTAGTTCAAGCTTCCAGTGGCTCAGACATACCTTCTCTTTGCTTTTATAGAAAGTCAGGCTTTAATTTTTTTTTTTCTTTCCCCAAAAATATGCAGATTCACAAATCAAGACTAGCAACCTGAGCTAGCTTTGTACAATTAAGCTAACTGTGAGAGGCTTTTGCTAGGTGACAGATGTTTACAGAAAGAAAAGTGAAGGAAGCTGGAGAATTCTGTATTTACTTATAGTAAATGCTTTGCCTAGAAAAATCTTTCCTACCTAATGACTTGGCAATATTTCCAGTTCTGAGCACAACTAGAACAGTATTCAGTCCATGGAGCTTAAGGAGCTGATGCCACACCTTTTACTTTGCTGAAATTACCAGCATTGAAATGATTTGCATGGAAATATAATGCTAGCAGTGTGGAAGCTACACCTGATTAAGAAATGATCGCTATTATCAGTAGCTTGTTTAAAGATTGTCACATCTAGAATATATTAACACTAAAAGGGGGTTGTACAAAAAAAAGCGAGTATGACAATTTAGTAGCTTTCTGCACTGAGCAAAATGAACTCAAGTTAAAACAAAGAAGCTTCCTACCAACTCTCACTTACTGAGAAAAGCACCCACTGCATTTTGTGTCAAAAGACTGAGAGAACTGATAAGTGTGACAGAATTGCAGGGAAAAGGTGGTACCAATGGCTGGCTAAGCTTTTCCCTTTAACGACGACTTGATTCTCAAATTTGCCAAGGAGAGGACAAAGGATGTGACAAATTCTTCCTAAAATAGGAGGGGGTGGTGGTGGAAATAATCTGACTCGAATTCAGTAAGAGTATACTAAGTACATTGGTCGGCTCTGTGGCATGATGCCATTCTGCTGACTTCAACTACTTGCAAAAGAGGGGGGTGGCAAGTAAAGCAGACCCCATCTATACAGGACACTGGCAAGCCCTGCTCTATACAACAGCAAACAAAGTGAAAGGAGAGGGCAGAGGCATAAGCCAATTAAACAGAAAGGTAAATTTTTCTGTTTCTAGTGATCTTGGCCTTAAGAAAACTAACTATACCGGGACACCTGAACACAGCATTGAAATCTCAGACAATGGGAATATGCCCTGCAAATGGGAATAGAATGTTTTGTCTTTCAGAGCTGCAAGGTTGCTAGACTACCGCATTTACAACTATTATTTTAATAACACGCTTTAAAGAAAAGTGCCCAATCTAGAAGAATATTGAGAATTGGGGCAAACTGCTCTCACTCCTCCCTCCATCTTAGATTACAGGACATGGTACAGAAATGAAAAAGTATGCTCAGCTGTCAGAGCACCAGTCTGAATATTAAGGAACTGAGAAAGAGGAAACTAAAATGCCTGCTGGTTTTACTGCATCATATTTCACTTTGATAAAAGAGATGTTTTCACATAGTAATTTTAGAAGAGTCTTATATAAGAACTTTTATAATCCAAAAGACTAAAACGTAAATGTTTGCCTCTGTGCCAATAATTACCCAAGGAAAATTAAACAAATAAAAAAAAGGAAGTATTTTACTGTCTTAGAGCTGGGGGAAAATAATACAAGGGCTTGTAATACAAATATAATATCAGTTTTTAGATAGATCCCACAAATGAGCATCATAAACATTTCAGAAAAAGGTTTACAAGGAAGTAATTAATTCAATTCATTGTGCGTATTCATTGGCAAACTTTAACAGTTCTGAAAATTATTTTTCTCAGACATTACCTTTAAGCAACTGTCATTATCTGATCAAATAGCAAGTTCTGTAATACCTCTTACCTGCAAATCTTTCTCTCTTACTCTGCCAACAAAGCTACATATATTCTTGGATCTCTCTCGTATGTATAACTGGAGAGTAGTTCCATGATGGAGCCTTTGGCTGGTGGCCAATAATATGGTAATTTGCATCTGTCATTGTTAGAAGTCCTGATGGTCCCTTATGTAATTAAAAGTGTTTTTAAAGACTGACATCCCATGTGGTTTAATTAAGGTTCAGTCCCCAATAGCCAGCAAGCGTAAGATACATATTTCTGTTATAACCTGATCCCTAATTCAGGGGCTTACATGCATGCAGACGTGCTGTAGTGGGTACCTGCAAAAAAGAATTACTAGTAATTTTCTTCTAGAAAGGTCTGGGTCACTGTAGATTTCTATTCCAATATAAAATTTCCTAAGCAAAACTAGGCAGTTAAGAAATGCCAAAGTTATCCTGTATGCTGGGACAAAGCTACCACTAGACTCTACCAAAGAAACATAGTCCCATACAGAGAGAAGAGGATGCTTTGAAGCAATAGCGAAAGAGCAGAAATATCTAGATAAGTTTTTTCAAGAAAGCCAGAGGAGCAGGTAAATAAACTTTAAAATAATGTTAACCAGAGAAGAAGAGCAAATCAAGAGAAAGCAGTCAATATTAAGTCCAGACAGCAACTTGTTTAACAAGCACTGGAATATATTTTAACTGCAGTGCCTGAAGACTTGGCCATGGTGTAGAAGTCCACTACAGCAGATGCTGTTAAGGAAAAAAAAAAGAAAAAAAAAGACAAAAAAAAGAGACAGAAAGAAAAAAAGAAGGGTACCTGTCTCAGGTTTTGCAACCAAAGGTTGCCTATTGGAGCAGCCACTCTTTCTTACACCTGATATGTCTTGATAGAGCCTTTTACTTCAGACCTGCAAAGTCTTTGAGACACCATGCTTAAAGTCAACAGTAATCAGGGGATTATTTCATACTCTGTTTACTGCCTTAGAGTTATGAGCACATAGGAACAGAGAAATAAAGCCCTCAATTGTCAAGATAAACAACAGATCAAAGAAGAATTTAGATGCTACCTTCAAATATAAAACAGAACCAGTCTACAAAAGTTATCTTTATACAACAAGCTAATGTGACAGATCAGTCAGCAACTTAACCTGCTTGAGAGGAGAAATTGTAATCTCAAAACCCTTGTCCTTACAGTTTAAATGGCTCAGATGGAAATTTGTCCACTGCATTTCCACAGCCTAACCAACCCAGTGAGATCCTCTGCAGAGAATGAGGCCAAAACATACAGAGTTTATATAATAACTAGGAAAAATTATTGCAGCTTATTTGCGGCTTTTTTCCTCATTCTTTTGATTTCTAACACTCTCTATTTTAAATCTCTGCATGCTTTCCTCTGTTCACCTACAAGCAAAAAAACTTAGGAGGCATTTCTGTGTTTCTACAAATGTTCTTTCCACTCCTACTTTTGCATCATCACAGTCTTTCTCCTAAAGTCTTATTCC
>NW_009614725.1:4490-15575 GCF_000690535.1 Cariama cristata
GCAGGAAGTCATACACATACATGCACAAGCACTGATCTGTATGCAAGTCCCATAAATGCCAGGCTATGAACAAAGGAGAACTTTTCTCTTCCTTAAGCAAAACATAGGAATCTATTAACCAAAGCCTCTCCTTCCAATAGGAAAGCCATTATTCTGAAGTTTCTGAATATAAGAATGACCCACCATCATCATTATCTGAAAATGGAGGAATTCAGAAGTTTTAGCTAAATAATTACACATTAACTGGGTAAGCTTAAAGATACCTAAATCGTTGCACCTAAATTACCTGTGTTTAGAATAAGAAGTTTCAGTGTCTACTAAAATTGCCTCTATTTCCACTGCATATTTACCAATGTTTATAGCACAGCTCCTAACGGCATGTTTACCAAAGTCTGGGCACATCATCTTAATACCACTACAGTCTGGAATATTCCTAAAAGGCAGTTTGCACAATGCAAAGTGAAGCTGAATTTTCCCAAAAGCGAGCAGAAGCCACCAGACATTAACAGAAGATAAGGCCAAGAAAGAAACAAGGTCTCTGAGGTACAGAATTGATTGTTCATGCGCTGAAACTTTCTGAACATCACTTAACTGTGGCCTCTTAGCATTCTTAATGGTTAGAGCTCTAACTCATCTCTTCCCTAAAAGCTTATTTTAGTATTTGTCTTTCTGGAAAAAAATAACTGAAAGCCAGCAGTGCAGACAGAAGCTTCTCGTATGTATTCATGGACCACAACTATTGAACTGAGATGGCCTTGTCAGAACAAGCTATGGGACAAGATTATCAGACTGTGACAAGTAATGGGAAATTCTGCTGCAGGAGTACCCAAAAGTACAAATTCATAATTAGAGAAAAAAAAAATAAAGAGACTTTGATAAGTAGACATTCTTATTTTCAGCACTACAACTACCAAGCAACTGGGAAAATGGCACATATCAGAGATGCTGCTACTTCAGGCTCTTGGAGCTCTCTATACTATGTTTAATGTATGGTTTAACTTATGTTTTCCCATCTGTGTAAGGCTAGGTGCAGCACAAGGATAACTCATTTTGGAATGCCTTCAATCAGAAGCCACAAGCACAGCAGGTAACTAAAGACGCTAGGCAGATTAAACAAGCCCTGCACTCAGGAGGGAGACAGCTGACTCTGGGGGTGTGTGTACCGAGTACCACTCTAGCAACACTGAAAATGAAATGTCTCTGCATATTCCATTAGCTTGCTGACAACCACACACATTGCAACATGCGTGGCATTTCAGTGGTTTTCTAGTATCATAATATCCAAACAACACCACCACAGAATTCATTCAATTCAAAAGCTCACTCCTAAACTCCTCTGAACTTTCTGTATCAGACTTAAAAGACAGAGAAGTCACCAAAGCAATTTTCTGTTCAACAGATAATGATTCAACAAAATCTGCAATAAAGGGCCAACAGAACTCGTACAGGCCAAAAGTCAGGCACCTACGCTAGTAACAATTGTACATACAATCTTTTTCCAGGCAGCTGGCTGCTTTTCATGTTACTCTAAAAATGACCAGAAAGGGAAAAAGGAAAAGAACATGAGCAGTATAGATGTAAATACAATAATTCAAAAAAACAAATGCTAACCAACAGGTAGAATGATCTCCTACAATAAGCTCCAGAAAGAAGAAAGGTGAAGAACCTTAGCCAGAGGAAGGACAAGTCTAAAGTTACATCTAAAGCTTGTGCAAGTAACTGTCCACTGCCTTTTAAAGCAAGTTGCTCTATAACAGTAGGTATCATCAGGACTCTCAAATGCTGGCCACCAACTGCTAGTGTTTTATCACAAGGACTCCCTTCCAGTCACACATGAAAAGCAGATGCAAGAGCAGGGCTTCAATCTGACATAAGGAACACCTGCCCTTTACATACAGGTGTCTTTGAACACACCACCTGGATATTTTAAATATGAAGGATAAGGCAAGGCATCCCATTGCTTCCCTCATGCTTTCTTTTCCTCTCCTCCCCTTCTCTCTCTACTTTTTACCTGGAACTGATCAGATGTACATGTGTTCATCTCTGGTGATACAGGCGGTGTCTGTCCTATTGAAGCTATTTTTTCTGCTGCGGATATTGGTTTCAAAGGTTCCTTGGTAGGCTCTAACATACCCTAAATAAAGAAATAAATAAATTTTAAAAAACCAAACAAACACAAAAACCAACAAACTGACAGACACACACTTACATATATTCCAAGAACTGCAGATGTGAAAAAATAGGGAACACACTACTAGGCAGTACTACCCTCAGCTAGGGGCTTGGAGGTAACCATCTATCTCTGGGACACTTTCAGTGAGGGGGCAGAAGGAGATGGGGCAGGGAAGCGAATCATCCTGGCTACTTAGGCCTAAGAAACATTTTGGAGCCAGTAACAGAAACCCAAGCGCTCAGCTGGAGCTTGCTTTCAACTTTCAATAACGTAATTTAAGCTGGAGGAAACAGTTACTTGATAAGGTGATGTCTTCTCCTCCCAATTGTGTAGAGTATTCTAGAAATATCAAATGGCCCATCACAAAGGTACAAGTGTATTCATCCCATTTCAACAATTAAGTAATTCAGAAGAAACAAGTTAAATTGTCAGTTTGCAGAATGATACCAAGAACAATAATTATTGACATGGAAATAAATGCACTAAAAAGCAGTAAGAAAATGATTAAAACCACATTTAATTTTAAACTAATGGTTCAAAGATAGATAGTACTACAAAAAACTGTCTGAATTATCTGGTGTTCCTGAATAAAACTGAGGGTGAGAAAGAGATCTACAGAAAGACCAAAGTTTGCACTGAGACACGTGAACCACCTCAGAATAATAAGGTATGAGAAAAGAAACTCCCAGATAAAACCATGGGATTTGCAACTAGTTTATTTTAAAATAATTTCAGGAAGTCATCCATCAAGACCAGCTGTCCCACAAGTGTTTCTATACCATGTTAGGGGAGCTTAGAATTTAACCACTAGTTAAATCAATTCTTTGGGACAGCGGAGAAACACATGAAGCAGTGCAGCAATAGAAAGCAGCAAGCCACTTTACTCCCACCACCATCTGTATCCAGCTTATTGTGTGCACAATACATAAAAAATTTAGGAGATAATTAACCAGCAACAACAATCTGTTGCAAAAAAAAAAAATGCACTTGTTGCGTACAAACAGAGCCTTGCTCACAAATATGTTACAGGAATAAAACAGCAATTGCTATGAGATGTTTTATCTCTGTGTATCAGAACACCACGCTTACATCCAAAGAAGTGCATGAGCTGACCTTGATCCATCAGAAAACAACAGCTCTAGAAACTGACTCTAGAAGTCACTCTACAAAATTAATCCACAGATTAAATTGGCCTAATATATAGTAAAAAAAACCTGTAAGCTTTTGTATTCCATTTGTGAATGACCATATAAAAGTGTGTTCATATGTGTATATATACACACATAGGTTTCCAGAAAAAAAAAATAAAAATCTTTATTCTGTTCAGACTAGCAAAAATGACAAATCTTATCTTCTGAATGTTTTTACTACTACAGACATTGCACAGAGTCTGAAATGCCAAACAGGAATTACAGAATATCGGCTTAAGTGAAAACAGTTGATCTTAGTGCACTAGCTTACTTGAGCTTCCTTCAATCTACAGAAATCTAAATTATGCTTGCTATTTTTATCTAGCACTTGGGGCAACACAACATTGGCTATACAATGCTTTTTGTATGCATAAATAGCCTAATATATATATGTGGGTCCTTTATTAATATGCCGATAACATTGCAAAGCATTACTATGCATCTCTCTTGACCCAGGGATACTGAGATGCAATCAAGTAATTAAGAAACAGTCTGTCAGAGAAACAGTTGCATGAAGAGGAATGCTTGAGAGAGCAGAGAAAACTTCCTACACACGTGTCATGGAATACCGTAACTATCTAGTGGTTCTTAACCTTCCTTTGAAGTAATCGCTCTTAGTGCCAGGGCTTCCCACAAGTGCTGATGTGAATTAACATTTTGATAAATTTTGATGTTCCTTTGTAATGTCTGACAACCAGTTAACAATCTAGTTTCTCGTGTCAAGTTTTAGTTGACACTTTTACATCTATACCTTATATTCAGTACTTAAAATTCAACATGAAGAACTCTTTATTGCTGCATACACATTAATACATTACTTCAACTAATTTTTTCTTTTTTAGAAAAATGCCTCAAACTCAGCTTGGACTAGCTAGCCCATCTTATCAGATAAATAGCTTGCTTTACGAAATGAGTAAATCAATACTTTTTTCACTTAAAATAAAGTAGCTGCTTGCACACTTAACAAAAATTGCGTATTTGATGATTCTTTTCTAGCATTTCTACTGATGTCCAAGCCATAACCGTACTTACAAAAACATCTTTCAGCACACTTGGTGCTTAATGTCATTTAATATATTTCATTATATAATGTTGTTAGAACTGTAACAAAAAACAACACTAAAAAAAGCTTACCAGTCCAGCTGCATACATGGGTACTATAACAGGCTGTTTCTTGTTGCCTGTAAAGAGCTGATAAAACAACAACAAAGATTACTTGTTTCTGTGTCAGTGATGATAATATTTTTTCAATGTTACGTAACTTGTAGAAGATTAATATCAAACAATAAATACTATGTTAAATGTAACACAATAGTTAAAAACTAATGCAACTTTTCATATTAGTAGGGCTTATAAAAAGTTAAGTTGTCAGATGGTCTGTCATGAAAAGGCATGTTTACTGCAGCTATGCAATCAAGCGAGAAGCATTCATACAAAAAGTCTTCCACCTGAGTCTACATTTAAAGCAGCTCCATTATTTAGAAAGCAAGTTTTACTGGCAGACTCACGATATTTCTTGTGTCGATTCCCAAGGAACATAAAAGCTTTTTGTTGCTGTGGGAGCCACCCCACTGGTATCGCAGTCCATATGCATCATGGATATCCTGCAGCCCTGTCCACACGTCCATCAGTTCCCTATATAACCCATCATAAATCAAGTTATCAACAGGAATAACAGCTTAGTAGCCTTCAATATTTATTCTAGTTTTTAATGCAAGTGACTTATTATATATCCCAATTAAACTTGCATCCAAGCACAATACCCAGGGGAACTAAAACTGCACAGTCTTCTCCAAACAATTATAGTTCAGACTTCTTAGTGGAAAATGATGTCCACAGCAGATAGTACAAGGCCTACTTAGATTTCATTATCACATGAATAAATATAGCAATTTATATGAAGTGTAACTAATAAGACATATTCCGATTAACTCAGACATCACTTAAAAGAAGATGATACGCTGCTGACTAAGTTGATATGCTAAGTGAAATACTCCTGGCATACGTAGTCACTGAAAACAAGCATTGTGCTAGATAACTAATTTTTACTCCATGATCTTTCAAAATGCTTGAAGCAATCAACTAATTTTGAATTACTGCTATATGTTTCAAGTTCCCAAAGAAGACATGTTTTTACTTCATTTTAAGTTTGTTGCATTGTAGTTTCTTACCCAGTATTTGCTAAGGTCTCCTCAGTTGTCATCTGCTTTCCACCTGCTTCCAACAAATGATTCAATGAACTTATTTCTTCTTCAATTTCAAGAACAGGCATGGAAGGAAAACAGACTTCAAATATTCGCTCCAGACGACTTAGCAATGTTGTCTATATCAAAGAGAAAATATTTATGTCAAGTTTTGTTAACTGCTTTAAAGAAAAGGAGTCCAAAATTATAAAAGGAAGTCAAGATGGAAAACAGCATGTAGCTAATACAAAGTTTAGCTTACCACAAATATGTAACTGTCAGAGGATGACAAGACTTTTTAAGCACCAGATAGAGGACTGCTAGCTACTGAGAAACAGTAAGGACCTTGCCTTCTGCAAAGCAAGTTCTTACAGAAGAGCCCAGAACAGTTCTTACCAGTGTCACTCTCCGTTATAAATTAGCAGAAAACATGGGCAACAAGTATTACACTACATTTACTTACAATGTGTTAAAGTCTCCAGATCTACACATGCTAATGGTTTTACTGAACACATTTTTTCAGCAAGCTTTGTATTGATCAGTATCACTTCACTTAATGACGATGCACTTCAATTCAAACTCGAGACGTAACGTTGATTCAGAAGACAGCATCACTTCTTATAAGATGTATCCAGTTAAAGGTCTCACAAAACTCAGCCTGACATGCAACACGCTCATGGTGTGGTAACAACTTTGAAACGGTGAGGGAAAACTACTTATAGTCCAAAGACTGCACACTTCCTAAAAACCGTTAATATCAATGACTCAGATAAATCCCCAGCTTCATTTGCTACAGTTCATGTGATAGCCAGGTGTAATGCAGAAGAGTCAAGACAAAGGCATCTAAACATATTGTCAAAACGTATTTCTAAGATCTGCAAAAAACCCAAACAAAACCACACACCAAAGAAGAAATACTTAATGCCTTAATTTCTTGCCCCAAAACCTATTTGCTTTTACACGATAGAGATTGCTTAAACAGAAGAATTACTTTCCTCCAAGCAATTTGTCTTTCCTCCCATCCATGATTCAGACAGTTGATGCTGAATGCTGCGATCCTTCAGGGGTTAAAAGGCAACCTTGGGAGTGTTTCTATCCTAGCCAAATAACTTAAAAAACAACAACTCCACTAACTTCTATCCTAGCTGCGTAACAAGCCAGCTAGATAGCAGCACGGTTTGCATAACCGCAACTTTATCAAAATTACTAGTCTGACCTTCTTTCTGCTGCCTTACATTATAAACCCACACCAAGAGTATGTAAATACAAATACTCAGAAGTTTTGCGGGAAGGCTACAGATCTATATTCCATGGTTTTGAGAGACTAGGCAGGATTTCCTGCTTGCCAAAGTAGTTACAACCATGTCTTGATGTCCCCACTACTTCAGCGTCCCTTGAGAGAAAGGAAACTTCAGCATCCCAGAAAGGCAGACAGGGTTCTTAAGTTTCCTAACGCAGCAAACGTCTCCTGCTTTTCTCTCCACCAGTGCCACGACCGCTGCTGCTGGGTAGCAAAAGGTATCAGCAATATAAACAGCACATACTGGTACTAATGGCTTCCAGGCATTTTAATTCTGCAGCATCCAGTGGGCCTTGGCAGATGGATTTAATATTAAGAACAAAAAACCCTCAAACAACCTCCCGTCCCCAAAACCCCCAAAAAACTCCCCCCTTTCTTTTTTTGACAAGTATAGTATGCTTTCTTCTTTAAGTTCTTCCCTTACATTTCTATCTCTTCTCTCTGTTGTATTTCCATACAGAGATTTTCAACTTTATTATAGCTCTATGCACTGTTTCAGACACCAGATGTACCACTGCCATGGAATATTTTTTTCCCCCAGTTCAACCCATTAAAAACAGGTAACCAGCAAGATCTTAACATTGATTAAAAAGTACCAATTGCAAGGTATGCTCATAAAAATGAAATTAAAGCCTTTTTTTTTTTTTTTTTTTACCAGAAACACCTGAATCCTCCTTCTTGCTAGGGGAAGGAGAGGCAAGCCTGGCACAAAAGCAGCCCTTCTGTCCTTCTAGTTTGGAGTTCCTCAGCAGCCACCTCTCCAGTGCCCTGCTGCACCGCAGAGCGGGCAGCGTCCAGCAGTGCCAACACCCGCTCTTCTACCGGGGAAATGGAAAAGAAACTGAATAGGTGAAAATCTCACGAGCATCGCCCAGCGTGCGCTGCTATAGCTATGCCAGCAGAGCCCTCCTCCGGAGATGCAGCATATTCCAGCAGCAATGCTGAGTTTGCCAACATAAACCTCAGACAGAGGGTTTTTGTTACAACTGGAATGATTTAAAGTTCAGAAAAGCAAGGCTGGTAGGTGGCAGCTACATATTTTAATTAGACCAATTGATACAGTTGGGACAAACCTTTATGCACCAGAATATCTGCTTCACAACTATAATACTTATCTGCAACATTTCTCATTTGAATTTTTATCTGAAAATTTGCTTCGTCTCTTGTCTCAATTAAGCAAACCACTGACTATGCAGAGCAGCAACCACAGTACAACAGGAAACATAAGAGGCAAACACCACATTATCAGAATATCGTGATTCTGTATCGGAGTCAGGATGACCAGTTGGGAACTGGGAACCAAGTCTATCCAATCTATTGTCTCTATTCAGGCGTTAACTGCAAAAAGCATGAAAATGAGCTTGCTTAGAACATCAGATCTTCAGTTTTGCAACCTGTGAAAGAAACGCCAACAGGGACATCCACCAGGTTCACTTATTTGCAAAGCATAATATCAAAATGCCATAATTATTATACTATCAAAGGATCTGAATTACACAGCATACCTGACACACTTTTTTTTTCTTTTCCTCTTCATTACCTCACTGGTATATTCTGACCATAATGAGTCATGTTCTACAGTATATAATTTTGCTTTTAATCGTCTCTTAATGCCCAATCATTTTGGCCATACATACAGTAAGTTACAATACTTGTCACATTACTTGTAGGCCGTTTTGTGTTTGTTGATCAGAACAAAGACACTAATTTACACTTTTAAGAAGTAAAACTAAACAGTATTCCAGATTCCAGCTTAACGTTTCAGCATACAAAAGCATGCCCTATTTAATTTTTAAAGTTTAACGGCCCATGACATATCACTTGCCCTTATCTTACAAGAACAGGTGATGCTTACTTCATTTCTGTAATACAGCAGGAATACATATCCCACATAAAAAGACAGAGGCAGATGAAAGGCACCAGATCATGAAAATGGCAAGGCATCACTTTTCTTGAAAAGGATCAACATTTGAGAACACGCAAGTGACTAAGAATATGCTCACTTAAGTAATGAAAGAATTAACAGAAAGTCTAAGAACCAAGCAGCATCTCAGTCAGCACCCAATTTCAAATTTGAGCTTAAGAATTGTGCCAAAATTTCAGGAACAGTTTAATTATAGCATTCTTTACACTTCCTTTCATTTTTTCTAAATTTCCAGAAATGCTTAGCCCTTATTTATATATGATAGAGAAGAACTGTTTCCATAGCAAACCAGAGTAATTAATTCTATGTGTGCAAATGGACACAGGGATGAGCGTACAAACACACAACCCCCAGGCAGTGGCAATGTCCTTGATGGAAGCAGCTGAACTTGCTCTTCTAATTGGTGATGAAACCCTGTGGTCACAGCTCCTAGGTATAAAGGGCATTACTGAGATTTTGAAATCAGTGTAAACGTCCATCTTTTACAAACCTCAATCTATTGTTTGTATAAAACAGACTGTAAGAAAATGTTACTTCTGTCACACACAGTGGTGCCATGTCTTTGAGGGTGAAAAATCCTGAAAAAAAAAAAAAGGGCAGAAAAGAAAACGAGACCTTTTCTCCACTTTTCATGTCACTAAAAGCATTTGATACTCAAGTGTCCCCCATTGTCATTGGATTCTTAAAGGCACTTACTGAAGATGTGAACAAATGCTACAGCTGCCGTTCTAAAAATTAACTGTGATTCTCCAAACAGTGACAAACTCAAAGACCCGTAGTTTCTATGACTGCAGAGAAGTTTTTGGTAAACACTTAAGATATGTGGTAATCATAACCTGAAACAATCAAAATATCACCGATGTAACAAACTTTCAAGTGAGAATGATAACCACAGGACTAGAACTTATGTCTTTGGGAGTTAAATAGGGGGTATTTAGCATTAAATTTCCACATTTAAACAGTAATGCCGCTGGCTAAGTATACAAAAGCAGAAAACTGAAAAGTAAAGAATTACATCAGGGTCATTCTGTTGATACACCAGTCAAAATTATTTCAGTCAAAATTACTTCACTACCAGATTACGGTGCCTCTCCTAGCTTCAACACAGATCAAGTGTATGCAGTATCTTGTAAATGATCCCAGTTCACCTTTAGCCTAAGCTGAGGTCTCAATTTTCACATCTCTCTCAAGTGTCTAACACATGCAGTACTTCTCTCTTGCACAGCCTCCTCCCTTTAAGTTGCTATAGCAAGTGCTTTTTAGATCTGCCAGCAATACACTGATGCAAGTGATCTACTCCTTCCTATCCTTCTTTGATCAGGGTAATAAAAAACCCCAAAACAACCAAAAAAACATCTTTCTTTGCTTCCCTCTCCCTAGCTTTATTTTGCATGCAAGTGCTTCTGCTTTTGCATCAAACAGCTCCAGAACTGTATTTTAAAACATGGGAAAGAGAAGATCTGCAAATACTTTACAATGCTGTGTCCCAATGTGGTTTGACCTCAGTGACATCCTCTTAAACGAAAATATGGAAGTTGATCAAAATCTGAATTCAATTTTACTAAGATTCTGCACTCAAAGTACTGGGACTGCCTGCTGGCTCATGTTGACTCAACTCATCTCAATGTTTCTAACTGCAACTTACTAAACTGTAGCTCAATGGATTAAAAACAGAATTACTACTTAATCTTAAAACAAAGCATATTCTTTTAAGTATAAAAAGGTTTCAACAGATCATTCCAAAACTTAAAGTACTTACACAATACAAAGTAAGTTTTGAAAATGTGTAACTATTGTTTTAAGAGTTAACTGGGAAAAAAAAAAAAGTAGCAACTGTCATTGCAAGGCTAAGGAAACTATTGCAACAGAGAAAACATATCCAGCTCAACTTCCTCTACAGCTTATTTGTGTAAAACATTCTCCGAGTTGTACTTCCTCACGGCAGGGGAGGCAGAACATACCTTTATATCCAAACAGTCACAACTGGCTGTAGTATAAAGAATGAAAAAATACTTAAGTGTTAAAACTTGCTTTGCAATCTAACCAAACTACTGTATGACTTCATGACAGATCACCGAAGAACTTCTATTGTAACTTGGTTTTTATCTTTTAAGGCAGACTGGGGGGGGTTGGGGTAGAATTACAGAACTTCTGAAGGTTCTGCTTTTATAAACCTCTACATTCAGAAGTGTTTTCTATTGAAACTCCATCATAAAGTTACAGAAAATTGTAAGTAAAAATAAATGTTTGAAACCTTCAGACTATCCGTTAATAGAATGATTAACTAGAAAAATGGATGATTTACTAGAATCCTC
>NW_009614725.1:15637-17421 GCF_000690535.1 Cariama cristata
TCTGGACAGTCTTTCAAGTGGCAACAGGAACAATTTAGATTAATTGCACTAATGACCTTAGTACTTTCCAATTGTATGGGTGAATGACCAACAGAACAGGTAACAATAGACTTGTGCTTTCAATGTGAGAAACGGACCCACACATTCAGGTGATGATGAGCAAGGTTTCGCATAGGCACAAAAATCCACCTGCAGGTTCATTTGCAAGCCTTTTTTTTTGGCTCATGAAGCCACTTGGAAATTTGCTGTGTTAATCATTGCATAAAACAGCAAGCAGGAAGAATCAGGAGCCGAGGCTCACACTTTTTACCGTGACAAGAAATCAGCACTAAGCCCCAAAAGCTCCATTCCCTTTGCGGATGCTTGCACAGCTCCGGCTGGCACAGCCTTCTGAAAAGCCGTTTCACCTGTCACTGGTAGGAAATGGAAAGAGGCAGGCCTGTCACCATCCCTACGCAAGGTCCGGGAAGAAAGGATTTACCTCATTTCCTTTTATTGCCAGAGAAGATCCAAACCTTTCAGACACATATTACCACAAACACCAGTTATTGCTGGTGTTGCTGCACGCTTCAAAAAGCCAGAGCGTACTCTAAACTACTCACATGGGATGACGTGATTAAAAAGAAGCATTGAAGGTAATTTTAAACTCAAATAGTTGTTCTAAATTTTGTAAAAGTAATATTAAATACTTAGTAAAAAATTACCTATGTATGAACAGGCACAGATCTCAAAGATGACCAGTGAAGGGACTTAGGAAGGAATTAATACATACTTAGCAACTAAGCCAGAAAACCTAGTTAGTGGGAGGAAGAAATAAACTTATCTACTTCACCCTCCCCAAAACGCCTAATTATAAATAGCAGCAGCTTTAAGAAATCATCAGTCCTATATTTATGATGTTGCTATAACATGGAGCTTCACACAATGTGTAACAGAGACTTATTTTAAAACACTTTTTAAATGCTTAACTTCCTAGGAGTTGGAATACCATGGACAGAACTCCATAGGGCATATTTTATCATGCTCTCTGCTATAAGCAAATGAGTGCAGCTATTTACAAATCGAGTCATCATTTTTAATCAGATTTTAAAAACATGACAGAGAATGGCGACAAAAAAATTTTGGGAACCAGTAATCTCAGCTTGCAGTCACACCACTATTTTACAAAAAGCAACATCAGAGTGCCCCCTCAAAAGGCCGTAAACTACGAAGCAAAGGAAGAACAATCACAGGCTCTGAAATGTTTATGATGGCTTATTCCTTTTATCAGTTTATGTAAAAGACCACATGTAAGAATCAAAACAAATGCATACACATTCCAGCATACCCCACTCACTTTTTCTGCGGGAAGTAACAGTGCAAAAGATGCAAACACAGCATACGATTTCATACCAGCCTGTCTCACCCACCAAATTAAATCTCTCCCACAAGACAAACAAGGACTATTCAAACATTTGTTGTACGCAGAAGTAGGAACCAGGAAGAACTGTATGCACAAGAGCAGAATAAGACTGAACAAATTCAAGAACACCCTTACCTGAACTGAAGGTGCTGGCTCTTGAGATTGCTTACTGTTAGTTCCTTGGAAAGATGCTAAAGCAAAACTGTCAGCCTTGTGTAATACTGGACCATCAATCCTGGCAGATGCATCTGTCCTATGTGACTGCCACGTCTCTTTTCTGTGATGAGATTCACTAGCTTGCTCATCTCCAAAGGCAGCCCAAGAACAGCTGTCTTTCTGTTCATCTTCAAAAGCATTCCAGCCTGTACCCTCGTTACAACCT
>NW_009614725.1:17452-29857 GCF_000690535.1 Cariama cristata
AAGTCCGCGAAGTCGTCAGAGTCCTGAAAAGCAACGCTCGCATCCTGAGGTTTTGGCACTGAATCAAAGTCTCCAAATTCACTATCATCACCATTTTCTACCTCAGTAGTATGTTGGAAGTCTACACCAGAAATTTTACTGGTAGTATCACATTCTAAAGTGTCAACAGTCTGATTTAGTTCAGCTTGATCCAACCTTGCTGACTGTTGAGAAACAGTACTTGTGTCCCTGAATTCACCAAATTCATCATTTGGTTCGCTAATATGTGCGGGCTGTTCGGAAGTTCCTTTTAAATCTAGAGCATTTATCGATTCTTGAGCATTAACGAAGGTGGGAGATGCACTGCTGACTGAACCAAAATCACCAAAATCATCATCATGAGTGTCACTGCAAGCTACAACTTCAGTACTACTTCCACCATTCTTAAGATCTTCAGAATCACCTGATTTTTCTCCTGCAAGATCACAGCTTAGGCTTCGGATCTTATCGACCTTGATGTCCTCTGTTCCCGAAGAGTCATCAGGCCTACTAAAATCTCTGCCGTTCTCTGTGCTATGCTGTCTTCTCCTCTCACTGCGTTCTCCATTTTCAGTAGTGCATATTGAACTTCCAGTTGCTCGAGACGTACTAGAAATTACAAATTCATTATCTTCCAGTGCTGAAGGACCCTGTTCATAACTAATTTCTGAAATGCAAACCTCTTCTTCAACACAAGTTACTCTGTTTATTCTGTTGTTCTCCTGAATGCTCAGAGAGTCTCTTTCACTAAGAACACTGCATATTGTAGGTCCTGTTCCCTCCAAATGGATTGATTTTTTGTTTGAGAATGTAGCAAAATCTGCAAAGTCTTCACCTGGGCTTGGCATTGAGTTCAAATTTTGCTCAGTACTATGGGCGCTAAGAGTTTTCAGTCCCTTTGAGTCACTGATACTGTCTAGATCTTCTGTTCCCTGAGGATTTACAGAGTCTGATGCTGCAAATCCATTTGTTAGAATCTCTAGACCTGGAAGTTTCTCACCATTACAAGCATCTATTTGCTCGTCCTGGCTCTCAACTGCTATATCAGTTCTAACGATAGGAGAAGAAAAACCCTCCAATTTCCCAGTGTTGTCTCTTTGTTCCCCTCTTTTGTTTACATCTTCTAAAGCAGTACCTGAAGTTCTAAACTTAGATTTTTCTTTGCTGGTACTAGTAGCTGATGTATCTGAAAGTTCCTTTGTAAGACTAGGAAGCTCTGCAATGCAGTCTTTAACATTTTTAACAGATGTGAAAGTTGCAATGCTAGCTACATTGTCAGAATAATCATGAAGTGGGATGAAATGATTTGTGGGTATAAACTCTTCCTTTGGATGACTATAGTCCGCTGTATCAAAATCAGCAAAAGGTACGCCAGCAGTGCTCACACCAGAAAATCCTCCAAATTCTCCAAATTCGTCTTCATCATCATCATCGGCTCCATTGTCTAGTGGTGGAGGGGATGAGGAGTACATTCGAATAATATCTGGTTCCATTGTTTAGTTCCACTTCAAAGTTAATGTATTTCTGTAACAGGGAAAAAAAGAAGTATATTAGAATTTGGCTAGCTTTTGTCATCTCATATTTTTTTATTTTTACTGTTTCATGTTTTATTTTAAAAGTGTGTGTACAGGTCAATGTCCATATTATATGAGAAAGGAACATTCCCCAAACCCATTTTCTAACCAATTTGTTTGCTTTAGAAGTCACAGAGAATCTACTGGGGACAGTTCAAGTCTGTTGTAAACTACTACATGATCCTATTCTCAGCAGACAGTGCTGAAGGACCTGAACAGAACACACGTTTGTCTTGAGCTGTTGTGCAACACACTGACACAACTAAACTCAGTTTTAATGCATGAGTTCTCTACCTCCCGTCACCAGCAACTCATAAAACAGCCAACGACCCTGGTCCACCTTTTGCCACAGTCAGTTGTTCACTCAGCTGACTGTGCAACAGAAATTAAGCCACCTGATGGACTACAATCATGTACATAAGGCACCTTCAGCAGTGCCAAAGACTTTGAAACATGTTTCCATAAGCTTTGAAACTGTGAAGGAGTGGAGGAATAAACTGTCATCATAATGGCTAGCTATGATCCGCTGCCCTACTGTTTAATTTTCTTTCTACCAATTTACAGGTTTCTGTTAGGTCTCCCCATTCTTTGGATTTCATAACTGTGAGCCAGTGTGTGCCATCTTCACAGCTGCTGCCACCAGCCTGCTTTTGTCTTACAAACCGCCAGTTGGGAAATGCCGTTATGAGCACCAGCAAAGCCTAGAGCAAAACAAACTTCTTCATCAAAGTTGATTCTCAAAAGCAGAACAGAGCGAGATTATCCATAAAATATTTAAACACAAATCACTAAATCACAGGAGGGGGGGGAAAAAAGGAAGAAGAAAGTATTCCCATGGCCTAGATAGAAACAGATTAAGGACTCCATCCTAACATTGCAAACCATTACAGTAACAAGCAAGGTATGGATGGAAAACTTTCTTTCCTTAAGAGTGATCTTGATTTTTTCCAACATTGTGTGTACTTAATAAAGCAATAACTACTACTATTTACAGATTCACAATTGTACACATCACTTAACTAGTTCACAGCTTAGAGCCCTTAAAGTGAGACCTACAACCAAGCTTTTTCCATTTCAAATGACACGTGTCATGAATAAACCGTAACAACATACTAAGCAATACCTACAGAAAAAGAGTGGAAACAACCTATACATATTAACAAATATTTGAATTTCTAACCACCAATAAGTGCAGACTTTACAATACTAATTCTGAAACACACATAAAACATGATCCTTAACTCAAATGTCCTTAGCAAACAACTTTGTGCATGCACCTGAACAGCAGCACACAAAGGGTATATCAACAGCAGACAAAGCTCTGCAGTTCTTCTCAAGCACAACACACAACAGCACTTGAGCCAAACAACTCTTGGTATTTGCTTGCAAAGCCTGGTATCTTTAAGGTGACTAACATATCTACAATTTCTTTTTAAAGGTTATTTTGCAGTTATAAAAGAACAGCATGCTTATCAGATGAAACCATGAAGTAATTTGTAACATCACATGCAAACTGAAGAAGACTGTAAAGGAATTTTTGTTTAGAATAAAGAATAAGTTGTCAACAAGCTCCCACATAGGCTTACTCAGCACCAGCTGCTTAACAAGGTATTTGAGAAAAGAGCTTCACTCTCTTATCTCAGAGGCCTCATCTCTCAAGAGCACTCTCCCTTTTACATCAAGGCCAAGCAACTGCTATTTCATGTCATACACGAACGTAAAAGATCCTTTCCAAGATGTCTGTAGAGCATGACTTTGTGTTCCCACCAAGATGACTCCAACCTACCTTCCAAGCTTCTGGGTGTTCAATCCACTAAATACAATAAATAGCGTATTACAATAGCATAATACAAATTCCTCATTGTAACTATCAGAGCAGCCATTCCTTCTTTATATTCAAAGTTCCAAGATCTGCTGCAGTCAGTCATCAACACTAAGATGAAACACCCAGACCACAATCGCTTTCTGAATGTTTTGCTGCAGAGGAAGATCCATATGCTGTATACAAAGATATGCCCTGGTAGGTGGAAGTGCTGCTTTTGTCCTTTTGAAGGAAAAAAAAGACCAGTCAGGTAGATAGTGGTATAGTTAGCTGTGCTTATCTCAAGGCACCTTATCTTGGGAACAGCACTATTTAAAGCTACAGGGGAGCTGGTTAAACAGTGAATGGCATTGTATCTGGAATTCATGACTCCTAGGGTCATGAATCAGTAGCTCTTCAGTAACACGCTGACATTTAGGAAAAAGGACAGAGAAAACTGCATCAATCAGGATGGGACTCACTCTCCTCCTCTAACTCCTGGAAAACAGAAAGGATTTCTTGGTTTCTTTTTTCTTCATGCATTTAAAAAAAAAAAAAAAAAACAAAAAAAGAGTGGCTTGGTTTGGTTATAACAAACCATCCCTTGTAACTAAATCAGAGTTCATGAGTCTCCAGTTGAATCTCAGTAGACAATAGCATAAATTTATTATTAAACCTCTTGAAATTTAACAAGAGTTGTTACACCTATTTGGAAATTCAGTTGACACAGTGTTTATCATCTAGTCCCATGTGACAAAAGCTGAAGAGACAAACAAAACACCCTCAACACTATTTCAAGGACAGCACTGACTGGATATAAATCTTCATCATCTATAGCCATTCAGAAATAAAAGATTTTAAAACAGAAGATGACAGTTCTATAGGTTGTTGATTTACATTGGAAAGAAAAAGCCATATAACTAAACCCATAGAAATTTTAAGTAGAAACCCAAATAAATTCCCTAAATATTTCAATTACTCTCAAACAGGTAGTCTATAAAACATTACATGCTTAAGAAAGCCAAATGCTTGTGTGCTGACACAAGTTAAAGCTAGGAAGCGAATACATTTGATTTTGAAACCAAGATTTCTGAAGTCCATGAGACCCACTCTTGGAAGTTTTCAGTGCAGTATGAGTAATAAAGATCCAAGTTTAACACCAAAGTATTATATATATAAAAAAATACAGATACATATCAGAATTTTCTTCTTTTGAAACAGTTTTAGAATAGTCAAGTCATGCAAGCAATAATATTCAAGCAAAAAGGAGATTAAATCTACGTAGGTCAGCCTCCCCTCTCCCAGAAACCTTATTTCTATTGCTGAAAAGTCAGGAGAAGCGGAGCAAAAAGCAGAAGACAGATGCAACCTCAAATTTGATTCCAACTGGCAAATACATAAACTTATAGCTCTGGCTATAGACAATGACATCAAAGTATAGTTTTATTGGTTCAGTAATAAATCCACACTGTACTCCTACAGCCTAAGATTTCTAAAATCTTGGAAAGTACTTCGATCAGCTGCAACTCTTTTCCTTAGCGAAGAAGCCCTACCAGCTCAGTGGCCCACCTAGATTACCGCAGCTTTATGGATAGGAATTAGGTGCAGGAGGATGCTGATGAGCTTCCTAATTTTGCATTATATAGGCCAATATTACTGAAACAAACTAAATAAAAAACCTGCAGTCATCACAACTCAGACTAAACAACAAAGCCTAACTAAAAAAGTTTGGCTTTTTTTTTTCCCCATATCTCAAAGAGATATCCTAACACTATGAATCAGGGCCTCAAAAAAAAGCTTCTGAACTTTCCCACTAAAAATAAAATTTGTCTGTATGTTTCACTGAAAGCATGTGTGTTCTGTTTTAAAGTTTTTTTCAGATTTATAGGCTTGTATAAGTTGGTTTTCACTCAAGTTATTTGAAATATCATATTCAGCTCTGTATTAGTAACTGCTCTGCCACTTGAAGTCAGAAGATCTCATGCAAGAAATGCTGACAAAAATTAATTCTTAACCTGCGCTGGATATATGTCCATATATTAACCATCACAAGAACTCTACTCATTTTTTTTGTTGATCATTTACTGTATTATTATCTTAACCTCAGCTAAAAATAAATCATAATAGAGTTGAGAAAATCCTTAGAGGATGATTCCAAAAAAAACCAAACCCTAAGATGCAGCACTCAGAAACCAAACTGAATAACATGAGAGCAGCAAGCATCACAATCAAAAGGAATTTACCTACTAGACTCCTTTCCTTTCCAGTTAACACAAAAAAAGGGAGGCAAGGAACAAGAATACTAGGGACAAGCACAGGGCAGAGACAACATGAAGAGGCTCCATGGGGGCTGAAGCAGACTGCCAAAGCCCAATCAAACAGGTAGGAAGATCTCTGACCATCTAAAAATTAAAAATTTTCTGTCCTGCAACTTCTGCCACAGAGAAGAAGAAACTTCCTTGAATTTTTCATTTCAAAGCACTTTTAAAACATCACAGGGATCATTTACACAGCAGCAGTCTGGTAGCACAATGCTCTGCTCCAGAAATGTTACAATAACAGTTGCCAAAAAAGGATCTGCAAAGAACATTAATTGTGCATTAAAGAGCTCCAAAATGTATGAATCTGTATTATATATGAGTAGTAAGGTTGTCATGTTAACATATTTTAATTGTTGTTTAACTCAATTTAACTGAAAAGAATACCATACTCAAAGCATAACAGAAGGAAAAAAGTCATACTAGTATTCCCCCTCCTTGACTGACCAATTTGTGATTTTTTATTTTTTCTTTTTTTTTAAAAAAGGGGACATAATCCCAATTCTCCTCACAATATAAAAACACCATGGGAACTTTTAGTCTTAATGTAGTTTCCTTCAGAAAGAATCTCATTATGATCCCCTTTCTCGACTTCCAAAAGCCAACCATAAACTATTGAACCAAATTCATTATCGTCTACTGGAACGTTAACATGGTAAAAACCCACAGGTCTGACAGAACAACTTTGTTCACTAATTCATTTAGTTCATCCCTGCTTTGTCGGGCATCTCAAACAGGGGTTAAGAGCTGGAACTGTGGCTTCATCTTTTGTAGCGCTTCATACCCAATTCGGACATATTCTCGGTCAAGACATTACGCTATATGATTTTGTAAACCTGATATTTCAAGTGATTAAATCACATTTTGGATTAACTTAAAGCAGATTTTTAACTAATCTATGACCAATATGCAGATTATTTATCTTCCCCACATTTTTGAGGGAATTGGCTCCTAAATTTGAAAGTCAGTTATGAAGTTAACATGCACTTTTGCACTTATCTGTCCATTCAAACATTCTCGAAACATGCAAATTTTAAACAAATGGAAACCACCAATTTTTCAGCACACTATATAGTAAGGATTCTTCTTTGAAGGAAATTATAACAGTTTTTACTTGCACGTAATAGAGCAGCTACTTCTATGATTTGTAATACTCCACAACCCAGCTTTCTGGCACCAGACCTTACATGCTGAAGTGAAGAACCTGACAGAGTTTAAGCGTTCATGTTTAGACTGGATAATTTTAGCCACAATCACAGATTTATGTTGGCAAGCATCAATAAGCTTTTCAGATCACAATAGTTTAATATTACACTGATGATAGGTTTCCATCAGTTCCTCATAACACGCAGTTGTCCAACATTTTCCAGAAAAAAAATTATTAAAGAATTTTGTTCTCTTTCAGATGCCATTTTCTGCAGTCTTTTACCTTTTTTTTTTTAAAAAAAACCCCAAACACCTGGAGACACTAGTTAACCTCTTGGTTCTTGTTTCGTTTTATTCATACTTCGATGTTCATTATGAAGGAATTTCAGAAACAAATTTCAGTATCATAAATAGAAGACCACTGTAGAAGTCCTACTATAAATGTAATTCACCAATACACTTGTGAGTACATATTGACATTTTACTTTAAAGAAAAAAAATTGCTGATTAATTTGGTAAGATTCCATTCTGTTGCTGCAGCTCTTGGTTTAAATCTTTTTTGTACGGTCACAAGAATTTAAGAATGTAACTCAGGTTAATTTAAAACGCTCAAAAGAAGAGAGAAAACAGAAATCAGTAATGCTGGAAAAGACAAGAGTAGTAGTTGACCTAAGTTTTGATAGGGCAAGGATTTGGAAAGACAAAATGCACACCCTTCTTTCATCTCAAGTCACTAACTAGGTTTCTGAAACATTTACTATCAAACCAGGGTATCTTATTATTTGCTTGTGGTAAATAGGGAACAATATCTGCTTCCCTCATACACGGATCACATCCTTTTCCATTACCTTTTTGCCGAATAATAGTAACACTCCAACAAAGACATGGCAACAAAGAGAACAATGTAATTACAGTACACAAAAGCTGGTATAAATAGTTCCTTCTCTGCCTGTCTTCGAAGGCAAAACTTGAAATAGCATGTTTGGCTCTTACATAAGACCTAAAAAACTAGGAGGCCACAAAGAAAGAGTATCTCTAAAGAAATACTTGAGGCGTGTAAATTCAAAAGAAGAAAGTCCTCGCAGAGCAGAATGTTCCCTTTAACTTAAGACGAACATCAGCAAAGCAATGGGTAACCTCTCAGCTGTGGATTATTCTGAAAGCAAAGCTGAGTTAAGCAACCCATCACTTGAAGCATAAGGAAAACAAAATAACCAGAAATGGCATGAACAAGATCTCCATGACAGAAAGGACAATGCTACTGAAATGCCCTACAGTAAGAGCCTTGCAATGGGAAGGAGATGGATTCAAGTCACTAGCTACTAGTATGTGATCTTTCCAAGAACATTTAACTCTTCTACTGCAAGAGAATTCCTCAAGCAGATACCAAAAATACCCCAGTAAGGAGCAGATTTAGACCTCTCATTACAGCAAAACGTTGGCTTCCAGTATGAAAAGCTGTCCTCTTCTCTTATAACTTTGCCTTTTCATTGGGTTATGAACAATGGAAAATGGATTTACAGTCTTTCTGCATCTGAGAACTTATTTCTAGAAGGGCTGTTGCAAACCAGGAGAGTCTGTCTGTTAAAATCAACATTTCTACAACTCAAATCCACTCTAGAGAGAGAGTCACTGTCCAGGCTGAAGTCAGTATGTTCTTAAATTGGTTTAATAAGCTTACTTTTATTTTTGGAGTAAGTTACCAGCAAACAATACAGCAAGAAAATGTTTACTTCATAAAGCCTCCAAGAAATCAATGTTTTCCACTTTGGATCTAATGCTGTTACAGCCAGAATGTCCATTACCCAAAGCAGGAGTTTCTGAGCACTTTTTTTTTTTTTTTGCTTGGACATATATGAGCTGAGGAAAACAACATTCTCCAGTTTCAATAAGGCAAATGCATCTAAGCCTTATTTCTCAGTACCCGATGTTTGGAATTAATCAATACCACTGTACATTACCGTGGTTTCAACAAACACTGAATATAGTAGATGTCTTCTATCAGAAGGTGTCATATGTAAAATGAACATTAAAGTAACAAAACTCAGGAGACCTCCATCAGGATTCAGGCACTTATCTCAGGCAGCTCATTCCTCCTGCCCTCCCCAGGCCATCAGGAAACACCAGGCATCCTCAGACAATCCAGCCTATACAAGACTCAAACCTCCCCGACACGTTTGGTGGCACAAATGTGAAATTTAAACAGATCTGGGATATCGGTATCTTCCTTTAGATCTTACTTGTTAGATTATATAAAGGAGCAATCAAACATGTACTTTCAGTAGTTGTGCTGTTTCACTTCTCCCTGTTTCATTTCAGCTTAGCTGTGGAATCAGAGGAACATTTGAAAAAAAAAATAAATCTTAATATTATATTAGTTCATGAAACTCTTTTAACCAAGAATGGCATCACTTCCCCAAAAACCGAAAGACCAGGTTATTTTTATAAAGTTACTATAAGCAAAAAAATTCAATGTTTCAACTCAAAATCTACTGACTTGTGTTAACAGCTGCAGACAAAGACAGTGTCTGTACCTAAATCCATAAACAGACAGTAGGGAAAATGTTGCAAGAACAACCATATTTTTAATTCATATAGGCAAACACAACTGGCTGGGAAAGTCAATCAGGTTTAAATTCTGGCTCCGTGGGAACACAATATTTGTGTCCAATGTACCGCACACATTCATACAATGTGTAAAGACAGATGTTGTAAGTAACACATAACTGGGATGTTTTCATTCTTACCATTTCTTAAATTCCTTTTAAAACTGTTCAACTCGGTGAGAAACTCTATTTCTAGATGTTACCCTCAAGCATGTTAGCTGGGAACCTGTTCTAAATTAAGACAAAAAGATGCTGGATTAGAAAGTACTAGAACTAGATGACCTAAGGTCAACTGTTCTCAGAGATACATTTACAGAGCAGTATGTTCTCCATCACATATAAACCCTTTAAACTTCACATAGACTACAGTAAAGAGTAGATTACCACTGCCCAGAGGTGCACTCTCATGTGGAAAGTTCTCCCACAGCCTGGCAGAGGAAAGACAGTTGCACAGGGAAAACAACAATAGGTCTTCCTTCCATTACTGCAAACTTTTGCTTGTTTTCAAGTGAACAAATATTTTCTTCAATATGCAGAGAACAAGTAAGTGAGGGGGGAAAAAAAGAAAAAAAACACCTGAGTGAAGTGAGTTAAACACATGTAGCAAGAACAGGCTTACATTATTCATCATTTATCCCACCTACAGACATTATCTCATATTAAAAACACAATACAGGAGGGACGCATAATACTCCAAAAAATAAAATCTATTTTCCATCACTTTTCAATAGACACGAACTTGAAGCTTCACATTTCCCTCCCCCAGTACCTACTTTCAAATGTACTAAAGCAAAGACAAGATTTGCCCTTCCTTGTCATTCTTCCAAAACAGAACTAGAGGATTTGAAAAAACACAAATTATTTGCCTTACAGAGGCAGACTCATTACATCATCTTGCAACTGGTACCAATACAGAAACATCCATTGCAGTATCAATACAAAACTTAAATTGCTAAAGACATTACCATGCAATAAAGTCTACTGGAAATGAGACTGTCAGTTTTCAAACACAGCACATTTCAAGGCCTTTTTTTGTGTGCATAGGAGTACCTTCCATAGTGCATTGTCTGCACAAAGGAAAAATAAAATTAACAGACAAAATTTCTGAAGCCTAGCAATGAGTAGGATCCAAGACACTTCTCTTAAGAGGACTATCCAGAAAAGTTATAAGTATTTTGAATCCACACGAAAGGATTAGCTTGTCATTGCACTGAAAGGTTCACAGAGACGTAGTTTAAGTTGTCAAACAGTACAATAGCACAGAAAGGAATGAACATTTTGTCAAAAAAGATAATGAGTCTGTTAAAGATGATTATGCCAGTGAGTATAGTGAAAACAACCAGATCCAGCATCAGTTTCTTTACCGCTGGGTTTGTAACTGATACCACTACATAGCTGCAAGGATAGCTCTATGAATATTTCAAGAGGAAAGGGCAAAGAGTTGACTGAAGTCCGTCTAAGCTGCTCTGCTACTTCCACTGTGAAAGGCAAGTCTTTTCAAAGTACTGAAAGTTTCAGAATATTATTTTATGTAATTAGGGTATGAAAACGCTTACATTAACTTAGTAAGTTACTAAAAAAAATTTTAAGTATAAATGTAAGATCACACACTGCCTTCATCAACAGAAATATGTAACACAAATATGATTCACTATGTATAACTTAATTTTATAGACTATTAAATCCTTTGCTAATCAAAATTATGATCTAAGCAAAAATAAAATAAAAACAAATAAAAAAATCAGACAGCATAAGCCGATCTATTGAGGTCAAGATCCTTCAACTGCTTACTTATAAACAAATTAAGGAAGTAAAAACAAGAGGTCATACTTTCACATGACCTTAGAAGGTCATACAACATGTACTTTATGCAAACATCATGTGGAATGGAAACACCACAGCCACATTAGCTTTTCTGAAGTCCCTTTACTATACGGTTAATTTGTCTTTTAAAGTTTAAATTCTCACATCCTCAAACATATGCTATTTATTTTCACCGATATGAATGTTTCAAAAAAAAAATAAAAATCAAACCCACAAAACAAACCCAAACAAGCCACAAGCCCTCAGTAGCCACAAGTACTTCACCTCTTCACCTGGCTCTCCCAATTAACGTTATATTCCTCCAGGTACAGCTCCAACTTCAAGAAGAGGAACCACTACCTACACATTACAACATGCTACCTATGCCAACAATACAGCCTCACGTTTTTATGTTTGCAGTAGGCTAATTGGCTTTCCAGGTCTAGTTCTATGTCCAGAGTATAAAACAAGGAGGAAATACTTTTAATTTTGTTCAACCTCCAAGGACCAGCCCAGTTAAAAAGCAGCATCCATCAAACTCACTTTACCGTACACTCAACAGTTGAAAGAATTAGTTCTAATGAAGCACATTAGAACTGTAAACTATGCATGAAAACAAAACTTATACGACCAACACAGTACAACTCTTGTTAGCAATGCTTCTTCTACTCACTCCCTTCATTTACGAACCGATGTCTGCTTTAAAAGGAGCATCGAACTTCTGAAGGTTTCCATTTCTGTACTGAAGCTGGAAGGAAGGGGCTGTCACCATCGAGAAGTCAACCTAGTGACACTTTGAAGGAATCCCAAGGTTTAAGCCTTGGTTTAAGGAATTGTCTTCCCTAAAGCAAAAGAGTATTTTGGTTCATCAGGTAGCCACTTATAACAGCAAACTGAAGTGTCAGGACTTAATAAGCACTTCAACAATTTTGCCCTATTTTAGAATGGTGTTACTTCTAAATAAATAAAATAGATAACAACTCTGCTTCAGCGTGTCATCTTCAGATGCATTTAGCAACTGACATGCTATACGCCCCTTAAAAAAGAAAGCTTATGAGGAAAAACACACCGGACAGCTTAACTTCTTGTACCAGAACAGCCAGCCCTCTCTTCCCGCTGAACCCCACAAAAACGCGGGG
>NW_009614726.1:0-18786 GCF_000690535.1 Cariama cristata
TTTTTTTCCTCCTATGTGGATGTACTGGAAAAAGCCAACTCATGGCCTCATCTGCTTTTGTTTTGTTCCCTAAGGAAGTACTGGTGGACAAACCCAGTGGTGTGTTTTCTCACTTGTGAAATGTCTGAAACAAAAGGTTTTAACTAGCATCCTTTTATATTTCTAAAGGGTCTTTTATCTGACTTTCAGGAATGCATCAAGTGTCGGGTATGGAAAACTTTGCCATTTAAAACATTTCCCCCCCTGCCCCTCCCCCCAAAGTCCTCCTGAACCTCTGAAGCTCAAGGTCGTCTTAGATGGGAAAGCTAAGATTTTGCAGGAGCTGTAACATTAATACTTTTCCTTTTTATACAGTGGGAAGAAATTGGTGAGGTGGATGAAAACTATGCTCCGATACACACATACCAAGTATGCAAGGTAATGGAACAGAATCAGAACAACTGGCTTCTGACCAGCTGGATCTCTAATGAAGGGGCGTCCCGCATCTTCATTGAGCTCAAATTCACCCTGAGGGACTGTAACAGCCTTCCAGGAGGGCTTGGGACTTGCAAGGAGACTTTTAACATGTATTACTTCGAATCAGATGATGAAGATGGGAGGAACATCAAAGAAAACCAGTACATCAAGATCGATACCATCGCTGCTGATGAGAGCTTCACAGAGTTGGACCTCGGAGACAGAGTTATGAAGCTGAACACAGAGGTGAGAGATGTTGGACCCCTAACAAAAAAGGGGTTTTACCTCGCGTTCCAGGACGTGGGTGCCTGCATCGCCCTGGTCTCCGTACGCGTGTACTACAAGAAGTGCCCGTCGGTGATCCGCAACCTGGCCCGCTTTCCTGACACCATCACGGGAGCGGATTCCTCGCAGCTGCTAGAAGTGTCTGGTGTCTGTGTCAACCACTCGGTGACGGACGAGGCACCGAAGATGCACTGCAGTGCTGAGGGGGAATGGCTGGTGCCCATCGGGAAGTGCTTGTGCAAGGCAGGGTACGAGGAGAAGAACAACACCTGCCAAGGTAAGTGTTTGCAGGGAGGGTGCCATGCTGAGGTGATGTGTGATCTTGGCGTTCTTCTCTTCCAGGTCCTTTGTGGCTTGTTGAGTTGACAGTGGTGGGTTGGGTTCTTCTCTTCCAGATCTTGGCGTTCTTCTCTTCCAGGTCCTTTGTGGCTGGTTGAGTTGACAGTGGTGGGTTGAGTTCTTCTCTTCCAGGTCCTTCGTGGCTGGTTGAGTTGACGGTGGTGGGTTGGGTTCTTCTCTTCCAGATCTTGGCGTTCTTCTCTTCCAGGTCCTTTGTGACTGGTTGTTCACAGTGGTGGGTTGGGTTCTCTCTTCCACTGAGGTCCTTTGAATGACTGTGACAGTATGAAGAAGAGAGAGGCCTTGTGGCTGGATGTGGTGGGACTTGACGCGTTTGTACAGGTCCTCCTGGTGCTTACAGGGCTGTGGGCAAGGAGAACCTGGCATGCCACTGTTATCTTTGGAGGACTATACTGTTGGGTCTGTGAAGTGATTTGCAATCTTACCTGTTATTGAAAACTTTGTTATCTTTCCTCAATATTGGAGTTGCCTTATGGATTTTAGAAGCTTGGTTTCTTTTTTCTGGACTGTACCAGGAAGTTAATCTCCCTATGCAAAAGCTGGTTTGTTTTTGTGTTGAAGGGAGTATGTTTATCGCTCTATGGGGTGGGTGAGAATTTGATATGGTGTGAGCGGACTGATTTTTCTTCTCTGGTAAATAGTTTAATACGAGCTGTTCTGAGTTTAAACCTAAAGCCCCGCTGATAAAAATGCTTCCTTATGTGCTGAAGTTTTCACACAAGTAGCTGGCTGAGTTTCTTGAATTGCTGGTCAGCATAGATCTGAATCATCAGGGGCCTTGTGCAAGAGATCTAGGGTATCTGCAGCTCAAGATCTAGAAAAGAAGACTTGTTAAATAAGTGCAACATGCTTAAAGATTGTATAATCTCATTTTATGGTTTGTTGTATTACATACTCGTTTATAAAATGTGCTGTTTGGTTGTAAATATGCAACAGGTAGCTTAAAACTGATTGGGATATAACAGAGAGGGACAAAAAGATTTCAGTGCCATTTGTTTTTGCAAAATTATATGTTGGTCATCGGTCCCATCGTAATTGCCTTGTCCTTGCAGTCACCTGATAATAGATAACCTGTGGGCAAGGCAGAGGGATTCTGCGCCAACCAAAATCGGTGTTGTGTTTTCTCTTCCCCTCGCTCCGGACGCTCGTTATCGGTGTTTGTAGTGTTGGTGCCAAGGATAGGTCGGTGCATATCCAAAGCAAACTGTGGCCTTGATCCTTTAGTCCTCGGTCGCATGCTGTGCCCCTGAAGATTACGTAGTTCAAATCTCTTCAAGGGTTGACTTGGAGAGAAAATGTAGGTGTGTTTGGTTTTGGAGAAACCTCTGGTAAATAGCGTGTGGAGTGCGCTTTTTGACCAGGATGGTCTCCTTGTTCTGCAGATGTAGTCAATACAGCAAAATCTGACTTGGTTTTGCTTTTCCTGTGCCAATACTTCTCCCTTTTCAGGGGGAAGAAGAGTTGGACTTGATGTTTGATACTGCACAAGAAGAGCTAAGATCAACATTAGCCCAAGCTAAGGAAATCCAGCCTGCCACAGATGAGGGATGTGGGTCTTATAGATCAGCAAGGATCTGCTTCGTTATGGCTAAAAATACCGTGTCCCAGAACTAGGTGCACCGCTTGGGTGCTATGTCTAGACATTGACTTCAGTCACCTGTAAGAATTTTGGGAGGGAAGGCCTGCATCCATTAGTCACCTCTCATATCCTGCCCTCCCACGCTGCATGAGCAGCATGGGGTATCTCAAAGCACTCTTAAAGATCTCAAAAACAAACAAAAAGCAAAACACAAAAAAAACCCAACCAAAAAACTGGACTGATTTAAACTAGAAACCTGAGACTATATTTGAAGAGCCTGCTGTGCCTGTAGAGCGGTTGGATCTCTGGTAGGGCTGAGATAGCAATCTGGGGCGTGCTTTTGGAAGACCTTACTGATTTGAGGTTCTGCTTTACATTTTGGGGTGTGTGGATTGTTTTTTTAAATTTATTTTTCTTAAGTCAGTTGAGAGGACAGTGTCTGGCCCCACAATTTAAGGCTGTGTTGGATAGGACTGTGATCATAGTTTGGAAGTGGAAAGATGCTTCATGGCGATGTACGCTTGCCCTTCTGTCATAAGGCATACCCACATAGACTACTTTTATACTTCACCTCGAGCCTACCCTCGGCAGGAGTTTATTGCTTTAGTTGCTCTAGAGCTGTTAAAGCCCATAATTCTCATTTGTAGGAAAGCCCTAAATTCCATCACCAAATCAATGGGGCGTTGAGATCCGAGTGCCTATGGCAAAGTCTGAGGGCCCCACTTGGATGTCCCGTGTTTAACCCGGGCCATCGTGCCAGGCATTTCCCACCGGCTGGCTCCGAGATGCTCGGTCGATAGGAGACGTTCAACCTTAGGCCGTTCAGGAGCTCTGCGTTCAGCGAGTACGGAGTTCAGGCTGATGTGAGTAAAATGCTTTCTGGTTGGGATGTTGTTATAGTCACAAGGATTAGATCTTTTTTTTTTCCCCAGGACAATCAAGTTAAACTTTGCAGCCCATAAGCAGAATAAGTAACACTAAGAAAGTCCTGTGTGTGCTTGTAGATTTATTCTTCCCCCCCCCGCCCCAGCCTGAGTAGTGGTTAGGAAACGCACCCCGTGCTCCCGGCTGACATAATGATGGTCTTGGCACTCTGCGGTGTAGCTTTGACAAACACCTAAATAACTTCTGACCTTTGGTTTGTAAATCACTTGGGTGCATCTTGCAAGCGGTCTCCCTGCTTGCTTTCACTTAGGCATAAGCAGGTTATTAGTGACAGGGCTTTGGGACAGATTTTCAACCCAGAAGAGCTTGGCATTGTTTATTAAAATTTCTCTTGCAAAGATGACATTTTCCAAGTTCTGGTGTCATGTCTGGACAGAGCAGACTACAGTCTCTTATTAGAGGTGATGTAAATCCCAGTCACCCTCACAAACATATGGGAACTATTGAAATCCCTTCTGCCTACAAATCATTAATTGGCAACGATGTTCTGAATTCATCATCTTGTCAGCAGGGTTCCTGTTTGAAGAAGGCACTGACAGTAACAGCCGAGCAATTTCTCTCGCTGGGGACACCGAGGTTGTAAATATGACATGGTCTAATCTCCTTATATAATGGGCTCGCTCTCTCAATTAATATAGGCAGCTCGGTAGTAGTTACTGTAAAGAACCCAGACCACTCGGATTTGTACATCTCCTTTGGCAACATGGCCCATTTATCAGCAACTGCGAGAGGTAAATTGTGACTGCTTTGGGACATGTTTATAAAGGACCAGCGTTAGGGTTCATTATTCACAGGAATAAATGGGCTGTACTAGTTAATAAGGGAAATGAAAGCAGTTGCTGTCTGAATTTCTGTGCTGGTTTCCGGAGCAGTGGTTTGGTGCCAGTGAAGGACCGATGGTGGTTGGCTTTGCCGCGGTTCAGTCGGTGCTGTCTGAACGGGTCCTTGAGGAAAATGCCCGCTTTCAAGTCTCTGTGGCCAGTTTCAAATCTCCTAGTGGTCTACTCCTGAGCAGGTGGTACGTGACCAAAATTGAGGGCCAGATCCTAAAATGCTGTAAAACTTGATGTAGTGCCACTGAAGTCTGATCCATTTGGGGGTTTGGCCAAACGATTTCTTATCTGCCCGAGTCCATACTTTGCTCCTTCTGCACCGGCATAGGTGAGTTTTATTGTAACTCCAATTTTAGTTGCTGGCTGTGTGTCGCGGGGCTCACCGTTGGGGTTTGTGTAGGAAATCGATAAAGCCACTGCGAAAAGGGCACCGTCTGGCACTTTGCTTTGTAGTCGTCCTCACCTTCAGCCCAATATGTTCTCAGTGCGAAGCAAGAAGTGCTGATTTTTATGTTTTCAAAGGCTCTGGAGCCCATGCCACTGGCAGGGAGGGGACATTGGTATGTTAAGCCAATGTGACCCAAATACACTTGTAGTGCTGAGGTCCTGCTAGAGACGGGGGGGGTGTAGGGTGGTAACTGTGGGTGTAAATTGTTTGCAAAGCCTGGTATTTTTTCAGTTGCTTTTAGAGCTGAATCACAAATTAATTAAAATATTTGAGGTTAAAAAAAACCACCTGTGCTGAATGAGAGCCAAGCTGAAAAGGTGAGTAAGGAGTTCAGGAGGTTGCAAGGCTCTGCTTTCCAGGAATGAGTGCGTGCTGCTACTTGAAGAGGCGTCGTAAGGAGTACAGCTGGTTTTAGCCAGTGACAAGGTATGGACAAGGTTACCGATGTTAGAGGTGGACAAAATAATGGAGGAAAACTCGGTGAAATCTTTCTTGACCCTTACTGCCTTCTGAGGAACAACTTTGCAACTGAGGGCTGGAGGGGGGAATGGGTTGGGGTATGGTTTTCTGGTTGTACAAAGGAATTGCTGCCAGAGGAAATACTTGGATATTTTATTTTGTAAAACGACTCCAGAATGTTCAAGCCCTTCTGCTGTCTTAAATATTGATGTATGTTTGGTTATTCTTCCCTTAATCAACTTTGCTGAAGGTACCTCAATGCATTTGCAAAACAATATTTGTTTTTGCTGATTGTTCATTCCCTGTGTTGCGACTCAGCTGAGCTCTTGCCAAGAGAAATGAGAATTTCTTACAGAAAACAAAGGCTGCAGAAAACCCTCGTATTCGCATGTCTTTCATTCTGGATATAATTAAAACTAATTGACGTAGGTAGCTGGCTTATGTAGATCAGAAGTCTACCTGCTGAATGAGTTCTCAGGTGATTTTTGTTGCTGGCTGACTGGGGGCGAAGCAGAGTTCCTCATCATCCTCGGAGTGAGGTGCAATCAGTGCAGATGTTTGAAGGCACTTTCCCAGAATGGTGATTGCCCCCCTGTTGATCAGCTTTTGGAAGGGTATTTGGAGGCAATGGGTTTTTTGCAGCTGGGCAGGAGCAGGCAGAGTGGTGACCCTTGGCTGGTGGGTAGCAGAAGGCACGGTCTGCGGAGGGCTGGGAGGCGATGGAGGGTTTGCAAAGGCGGCGATGGCAGAGCCGTGCGTGATCGTTGTTGTGTTTCTGCGTTTGCGCAGCACCTAGCCCAGAGGCCTGACTTGGGAAGGAGACACATAGCTCATACCACAATAAAAAAGAAATCCTATGTTTCTAATAAATTCACTGTGTGTGATTTCCTCAGGTGATGTGGTGCTGCAGCTTAGCCATTGCCTTCCCTGTCCCCTTATATCTAGGAAATGGAAACATGCCGCTGCACAGGTAACCGTGTTTTGGAGCTTGGGCTTTTGCTCCAAAGCAGCCAGCGTTTCTGGTTTTGCATCTGATGTAGGCATAGGAGGGGGACAACTTTTCTTCAACACCTTTCACAACTTGCCTGCCTACCTCTCTGCCTCGGGTCAGCTGAATTCTTGCTCCAAGCCCCTTGTTACAGATGCTGGAAAGACAGCGTGCTGCTAACTCCTGCCTCTCTTGTGGGAGCCTTCCCGGCTGGGGCTCAGGTGAGTAAGGCAAGTGTGGTTTTACCCTTGTGGTGGAGCAGAAAGCAAGCAAAGTCGATTAAAAAAAAAATAAAATAAAAATACCTTTTTAATTGTTCTACTGGGAGGTGATTACATGGCAAGAAAAACATTGATGGAAATATTCAGTATATGGAGAATACTGAATTTGGAAATACAGTTGCCCCTCTGGGGAGTTTTACCCATCATTCATACTTCTTGTGCATTTTTCTGATTAAAACCAAATTGGCTGGGAGTATAGTGTGGTAGGTGTTTATATAATTATGAGCTGAAGTGCCTAGTTAATTTTAATTAGGTGCAAAACCAACCGGTGTCAGAATAACTGAATTTTTTGGCCACACAGTGTGTATTACCTTTTCAAATGTAAAGAAAATCACTTGAATGCTACATTTTGGCAAAAGGCAGTTGTCACTGGAGGGGAAATGGGTTTTATTCTGTAGAGAGGCGTGTGCATGTATATACTTAGGTGTTTTGTTCTGCAGCTGAAATAATTAACAAGAGCAGGGAGATGTTTTCCACAGATCAACACTGGGTTGCAACAGGATTGATGCAATATTACTCTCCTTTTTGTTTTATTTTACATGTGTTTTTTACCTTCGTATAGGAGGCGCAGCATCCATACGTGCGCAATACATCGTGCTTTGCTAATGAGTTGTAACCTTGTGCGCTACCTTGCGTGCTCGTAACCTCGATGACCCTGAAGATCTTTCCTCATTCTGCATTGGTGCTTTTAGGCCTTTGCTTTGACCAACTTAACCTTAACTGTTCTTGGCAGTCAGGCTGCTGTGCCCCTTCCAGAAGGACAGTTAAGAGGTTCTTTATTTCCCCCACAAAGTATAGACTGAGCAGTGCAAATAAAACATGTTTTAGAAATGGCTCTGAGTGTAAACCATGAAGGTCATGTTTGCCTCTTAACCATAGGAGATTCTGAGGCAGATCCTAGGGTATGCTTTTTAGTCTGGTCCTAGATAACTAGCTGGTACTTGAATACTGCCTTTGGTTTTAGCGTTCTTGAGTACAGGGTATCCATTCCACTTAGGGAATTTCTGAAATTATGGAATGGGAGAGGTGTTGCAGGAGAAAAGGAGTGTTGGCCACGGTGTCGTTGGGTTCCCTCAATTGCCACCTTCGATTTTGAATTGCTGGGAAACAGCTTTCTTACTGTGGTTTTTAGAAACAAGGACTCTGGAGAAATACTAAGGATAAAGTATGTGAATGCAGGTTGGTGAAGCAGTGAATTTAATTGCCTTGATTTAAGATACGGCTGTCCCCAGGTGCTCACCCCGTCCCATTGCTGGAAGCTGCTGCTGGCTCTGCGGAACTGGGTGGTCTGTCTGTGAACCCAGCAACAGAGGGTTTGTCCTGATGCCCCAGCCTGGGGACACATAAACCATGGGCACTGTCCCTCGATGCTGATCTTTAGCAGAAGGGTGACTGCAGCCTCTCAGACTGCCCAGGGTTTGCCAGAGCTCATTTGTCAGAACCCTCGTTCCACCTAATTGTATGGGGTATTAAAATGAAGTGTGCTTTGTTTATAGTTTGTGTTTTCAGTTTTGTGTTTCTCATTTAGAAACACTTAGCAGTAGTTAATGATGTGTTGACATTTCAGTAATAAGCATTTCTCTCTGCATGCTGTACATCTTGACCGTTTTAACTTGCTTTGGGTTAACGCCGAGGTTGAAATCCAGGCTCCACAGAAGGCAGCTACACTTGTGCCTTGTATGAACAGATTCGCGGCTTTTTATTTCATTTCTTTAGCTGGATAAACTTGTATCCCGTGTAAAGTAAGTGTTCAGTAGACTGCAGTAAGAGTAAAGAAACTGCAACACATGTCTGCAGAAAGAGGTGGATCTGTTCTTTGTGTAAACAGAGATGCCCATTTGTTTTGCTGGAAGTTCACTCATTTTCTGTGACTGAAGAAGTTAATCTCGTGTAGACATGATGGTATCCACGAAGAACACATGGTTACGGTTGTATTGAGCATGGTACTGATGTGCTTCCATTTTTGATTTCCCTCAGGGTGGCTATGAGGTTGTTAATACTGGAAGGAACTCGAAGAGCAAGGCTAGGTGTTATATAAACCCCAAACCGTATACCCAAACCAGATTAAATTAAAAAAAAAAAGACAAAAGAGACAATGCCAGGCTTGTGGATGTCCCTTATTACTTTCATATACCTGTCTTATCTTTATAAATGTATGTCCGTAAAGAAAAAACTGCTGAAGTTTGAAGGATTGGTATTTGAGATGACAACTTTCTTCTCACTGTAAATGACAGTCAAGTTCAGGCCACTGAAATTTCATCCCCTGCTTAAAATCCAAGCTCTAAGAGCTGCAGCTCAGTGACGTTACCAGGACAAATCCACTGGCTGGGGGGTAAAACACGGCATGCCTCCCTATGTTACCTGAGGTTATGTTCCTGGAGGCAGGGTGGATGGGAGAGGGTGGGCATCAGCAGAGCATCTTCATCTGCATCTTCAGCCTGGCATCCTTGCAGAGCCCTCTGTGGTGGTGATGGTGGTGGGCTCAGCTCCCGTGGCAGGTTTGCCTGCCTGGCGTGGCACAGGAGGCAGCGCTGGCTTGGGATAATGACCCATTTTTGCCATGAAACTTGGTGGTATGTCCTGAGTCAAGTCCTTGTGGTAGGCTTAGAGTGGTTTCCGAGTAGTTTTGCTGGCACTTCAGACATGACTGTTTCAGTTAGAGGAAAGAAATAGTGAATATAGGCTAATAAAAGCACTTCCAGGTCATACAAAGGGTTTTTCTCTGTTAGATCTTGGAGGATCTACTTTATGAAGTAGGTCAGAGTCACTATTCCCGGTTTAACAAATGATAGCCTTGGGCCAGAGGCCGGGTTGTCAGTGCCAGCCGGAGGCTAGAGCCTGAACCAGGGCTCTGGGGGTCAGCGCTGGGCTTGATCCCGTGTGCTCTTTTTGTCATCTTAGACTAACCTAAAACCCTTGTAAGATCATTCATCTCCAGATGGATTCATTGGGAAGTAACAGCAAACTTGCCATTCCTCTAGAGCTGGAATTTGAACAGAAGTTGTCTTTGTAAAAGGTTTGCTTTTGTAGCTCCTTCGAAATAAAACATTTGGCCTGGAAGTGCATTTTCTGAGCAGGGCTCTCACATCACCTGGAGCCTCTGCCTAGTGTGGAAGCTGTGCCGAGGAGTCCATCTCTGCCCAAAGGTCCCTTTTGCTGCCAAAACCTCGGCGTTATTGAGTACCAGACCTTCTGCGTATAGATAAAAAAGCATCCTCTGCCCCAGCAGACTCTCTGGTCCCTCTGCACGTGTGGGACTGGTATTACTTGAATAAAGCGAGCCTGCCTCGGGAGCCAACGTGATCGCTATTGAAGTCTGGAGTTACGGTTACCATCCACCAAGTGAAATGGCTGCATCCTGCATGATCCTAAGGATCGCTCTGCTACGATACTAATTCCCCATATAATGCCTCGGAAGTCTTAACGCTGAGTTGGACAGTCTGTCATCCCATTGCAACGGTGAGAGAGGTCGTGGTCTTGCCTTCGAAAGCTGCCTGGAAAGGAAGCTTTTTAATTACTGCAGAGCCGAAGGAAAAAGCCGCTCCCTACGAGCGTTGGAGGATGTGCTAATTTGGTATTCGGTGGAAGCAGCCCGTGGGTTGCAGCTTCCCAGCTCGGAGCGGCTTTGTAGATAGCCTGCAACCCTGGCAGTGACAGAGCCGGGACCGGGGACTTCATTACTGCCGGGGCTCTGGGCGGGTTTGAGAAGTGCCAGCAATGATGGGATCTTGGGACAGGAGCCAGCATTTTATTAGTATAAATCCAAGGCAATTGGGCAGGTTAATTACTGGAAGAAATCCACAGCAGGGAGGAAGGTGTTCAGGATGATGATGAGATGCCATGGTTAATTGCCAAGGTCCACGGATGCTCTGTGACCCTGGACTGGTGGGAATTCCTGCGCTGCAATGGTTGACTTGCAGCAGATTGAATATTCTCTCTCCAGGAAGAAACCTCTAGAGCAAAGTGTCTACAGAGGGAATTTGAGGTAAAAATGACTAAGGGCTCACAGAGTACAGGGGCAAAACCAGACATGGGACCCTCCAGTGCCAAGTCAGATGTTGCTCAGGGCTTTTGCGTGCATGTGCGTGTGCTGGTAAGCGTACAGATGAGGGGATTTCACTCCTCCTGCCCTACCTGGTTTTGGGGCTGCTTTTTGCTGGAGCACTTGATGCTTTTTCAGTGCCAGGGCAGGTGATCAGCAAGAGACTCATCCTAGAAGTGAAATGCATGGAAATGGCTGCAAACCTCTGCAGAAGGCAGATTTCTGTCTTGCAGACTAGTCTTTCCCTCTCTGCCTACCCAAAGTCCTCAGGCTCAGTTAAAAGCTTTTCTCCCCTTCCTGTGCACAAGGCTGGCGTGTATTATTTATATATTTGTAAAGCCTGTGGTTTTTTTTTTCAGAAGAGCTTTTACATTATTTTTCTTTGCTCTCACAGTTCAAGCATGATTTAATATGTCAAAACTCGTTTGCTTAGCTGGCCTTGATTGTCTTGCATACTTCCACTCAAACAGGGCAGTCATCCTTCCGGGCAGGCTGCCGCCCAGACAAATGAAGTCTCACGGCAGCTAAGACCTGCTCTCCTGTTGTGACAGCAGTAACATCCTCCGACAAAGCCAGCAGCGGGGAATGTAGACGGGGGTAATGCCTACAGACATGGCTTGGGTCAGAGCAGTGTGGGCCCACATAGGCAGATGCAGAGACCAACTTATGCTCGAGAGACTTAATTGATCGTTCATGTGCAAAGGCATTTTGGTGCAGATTGAGGCTAGTTAGTACCAGAGAGAGAAAGAAACTGTTGGTGTTTGCGCTGGCGAGCCTGGCAGAAGTCGCCCTGGGAGCCGGCGATGCAGGGGGGTGCTGCCAGGCTGATGGGTCGGGGTGCGGGTTTCCTGGCAGAAGTGAGCTGCAGTGTGATCTTCTGCTTTCTGTAGTCGGTGGGAATGTTATCGTTGGTTTGGGTGGGAGGGAGATGATAATCCTTTATAATGTATTTTTTAAGAACTAAGTGATTTCCTGGCCTAGATCTTTACGAAGTGTTGCACTGACTACCAACAGAGCACAGCCTATAGATAGAAATTTAGTTCATAACAATTGATGTGACTCGGGTCCTCTTTCTTAGCAAATGGTCTTATCCTGATCTCCTCCAAACCTCCCAAATATCAGAGTTTCTGGCTCTTTGTGGTTGGGTTTCTCTCATCTCATGCAGGGGGATGCAGGCTGAAGTTCATCACTGTGTTTATGCACTGTGCTCCATCAAAAAGAATAGGGAAGGAGTTTTGAGTCACTCCTCACTTTTATTACCATTTAAAATGGCACGTCAGCCCTTTGAGCCTGCTTGTGGGACTTGGTGCATCCCTCCAAGGCTTCCCTAAACCGCTGCTACGGCGCTGTGTGCTCAACTGCCTCTTGCTCTGCGCTCGGCATCCTCATCGTTGCTGTCCTTGGGCTCTAACCTGGACATGTCGGTAACACCATACTCAGCAGTCGGGTCAGACATCTCCTGCAGCTTTTTTGCTGGCGTGCTACGTGGGGTTTTCACTCTGGGGTGTGTGGGATGGCTGCCAGCTGGAAATCTGGTGCTTGGGGACAAGTGAAATGATTGTGTGAGTCTGTTATTGACTGAGCTGTGAGCGTGGCTAATGGCATTGACAAGAGCTGTGTCATCCGGATGGTGAAGGCGACCAGTCGCGCACTGGATCTGAAATGTGGTGTGTTATGTGCACTGCCACAGCCTGCCCCTCCAAAATATTGTAGGGAGCTGTGTGCTTTGGTGGCTTCCCAGCAATTCCCAGGGCACAAGAGTGCTTGGAGAGAACCAAAAAGGCTGCTTTTTCCCCTTCTTTTTTTTTTTCCCTCCCCCAAGATAAGACTATGCTAGATCAGACCTTGGTATCTAAAGCAGTTGGCCAGTGTTATCTGAAAACTTGGTCCCATGACTCTGTCAACTTAGGGTTAAAAGTGTGCCTTTACAAAAGGTGTTTATCAGGGTGCCCGTGCGTGATGCCTTCTGCATCTTCAGTCGTGCCTGTAGGTACGAGTGGTTTGCTGCACTTTGTGTGCGCTGTGCTCACAGCTAAGACCACACTGCTGCTAATGGGGCGTCTGTTTTTACTCTAATACCATGTGTAGCTTTGGGCTAACAGGAAAATGAGTATTTTACAAGAAAAGCAACACCAGCCCAAACTAGAGTCAGTGCCGTTAGGTTGGAGGCACAAAAGCATTAACTTAAAGTTCCGCTGTGTGTTTTCGGCGAGCTTTTTGTCAGTGTTTGGCCACTCGGATCGGGGAGAAATCGAGGGTCTGCAAGAGTCGTGCTACAGTTATGTCCGTAGGACATCTGCGTCTGCAGAGGTGGCGTGGGATTTAGTCGGAGGCGCGTTGTCACTGCCTGCGTGCTGCTGGCAGATGGGTGAGGGCCTGCGGAAAGCCAAGCTAGACCATTTCTGGTGGCGGAGTCCCCTTTTTGTGTTTTACATCGTCTATGTCCGTGCAAACAATGTGGGCTGCAAATATGGAAAAACAAAAATATTCTTTCTGAAAGTTTATTGAGCAAAGGCTTCTGGTTTGACAAATTCAAATTTTCCATGTTCCAAAGACTGATTTCCAGATGCCATTGGGAAAAGTGTCGGGCCACATTCAAATTAGCCTTATTGTTCCATAATATCTTACTGGAGTACAAGGTTAATTAGTACCATAGGCAATATGCATTATTCATCACAGCAATCAGGCTTTTCTTGTGTTGGGCTGTTGTATGCCGCAAATGTTTTCCCTTCCAATAACAAATCCTTGATATATTATTTTCATATTTAATCCTGCCAAATCATATTTGTGATATATAAATTATGTGGGTACTCTGATGCTGATGGAAAACATTTCAGGTGTCAAAAGGATTATAATTGTAACGATGAACTCCTGGCTTGCTTGGGCGTAGGCCTCCAGGACCATGGGAGATATGAGATGATTTTATTAACACCCACCTTCAATCTGACCCAAGCTAGTGACATCAGTAGTACTGCGTTTTACATCAGTAGTGTTTTCAATGCTCATTATTAATTATCAGCAGTATCTCGTTGCAGGCCTGAAGTGCTGAAGTCGCATCGCTGCTTCGGCGCTGTGGCTGCTTGCAACTTCCCAGTGCAGATCTCGAGCATCTCCGTTCCCACCCTGCGGGTTGCGGCTGGGGAAGGCCCTTTTTAGCAGGACTCCTTCAAGCAAAAGGGCTATATATGAGGTGCCCGTGGGTACCTCCCGGTGCCAGGGTCCCTGCCCTGCTCTGGGGTCCCACGTGGGCTGTGGCTGCGAGCAGGGGCGATGCTGGCTGAGTGGTTTGCATGAGGTCTAACGAGCGGTGGCTTTTGCTTGCATGGCCTGTTTGTGGTGCAGAGGGCTTACCCTTTCTTTCTTGGTTCAAGAAACCTCGTCCTCAGCGGGTAACGAGTCCATGAGAGAGGAGTCGTGAAAAGTTGCACAGTGCTGGGATTCATCTGAGCTGTCCTTTCCCTAAAGGCAAGGTACTTTCACCCCGGGGATGCTGCTACCTTCCCCAGCATTCCGGAGGCTGAGTCACTCCCGTATCCTGAGATTACGATGCTGCGGGTGCCTATCGCTTCTGGAAGCAGCACTTGGAAAACACGGTGAGCTGCAGTGATCCCTCTCTACCACAGTGCCTACGTAAAGAATAATATGAATCTGATAGATCTTTGGGAGGTCTTGTGGTGCTGCTGCTTGCTAGCTCTGACTTTGTGCCCTGGCTGCCTTCTGGGCGAGTTTTCCAGCCTTCTGTCAGCTGTACACCCATGTATTGAGTGCGTAGGTAGGTATTGGGGGGGGGAAACTGAGACACAAAGGCTGGGTGACTTGCTGAAGGTCTCACAAACCCAATTTTGATGGAGTTGGGAGGCTCAGGCTTCATGCTTCTGCTATCCTTGTGTCAAGATCATTAGCAATTCCTCTGATCTCCCCTGGAAAGGGTTTAGGCATGCACTTGCTTTCTAACCTAGGATGGTGTATGCCTTGCAAAGTGATGCTGTACTGTCAGGGCCCAGGGGAGTAACTTGCACTGACACGGCTGGAGGATAAATATGGCAGAGTTTTACCTTAAATAGCCTGCGGCAACAAATCCACCGAGCTACGCCGTGGTGAGGAATGCTGGAGATTCCTTTGTGTTTGAATCGGCAAGTAAATATTTTCCGGCAACCCTGACTCACTTCCCTTCTGCCCCTCTGGTTTTGTATGTGCATTGTTTTTCTCCTCCCGAGTTTTCCCTTTAGGAGGAGCAGAGCTCTCGGCGTAGGGGATTGCTTTGCTGCTTGCCTGGGATGGAGAGGAATTTCAAGGGCATGGGTTTTTTTGCGGTCTAATACAGAACATGACGTTGGTTTTGTGTCAGATAATGGAAAATGAACCCCATGCTTTGAAAGCGAGTATCCTGGTGTGTCCGGGGCTTTCTGGGGCAGTTTGGAAACAGCTTTTCAAAAAAAAAAGAGGCGGGTGGATAAACGCCCAAATTATACTTGTCTGTCAAAAAACGAGCAAATGTCTCTGATCCTTGGTTTAGGTACTGTTGTGATATAAACAAATGAAGAGTCACAGGAATGTAAAGAGGCGATGATGAGTGTTATTCTTTTCCCCTGATGATTACCCACTGCTTTAAAACAAGTAGCTGAACTGCCTTTCAGGAGACCTCTGCTCTTGCATGAAACTGCATTTGGGGAGTAATTTGGATTGCTTCAGGTTAAAATGGAAGGGTATACACACAGTGTTTGCTTAGAAGTTGATTATAGGCAGCAGAGTAATAAGTAAATTGTACCTAAAATATAATTATGTGAATCGCCAAAAGTGGAATGGCTTTGTCAGCTTCATCTTAAAGAGTCTCATCAATAACTTATGAGCTTCAGTAAATGTGCAGTGCTCGTATGCTACTTTGCACACTGTTATGACATAAAGGCCATGGAATCCAATTTTTTTTAGATCCTGGGGACCGAAAAAAAAAAATTCGCAGCAATCAGTGGTGTGTAAATTTAGCATTGTGTTGTAAACCAGTGTGGTTGGAAGTATTAATGAGAATTTTCTGTGGATGCTGCGTCCATAGATCTCTGAAATAGCTCGTGGGGGCAAAGACTATAGACTGTGTGGCTGATAAATAATAGAAGAGCTTTGCTCCCTCTCCTCCCCTCCCTTTCCTTAGGTTTACATGACATGAAGCACCACTTGGAAAAAGTAGTGTGGTGTTCAGTCTGTGCTGGAATACAACAAAAACCATCGTATCCCAGAGAAAAATTGTATTTCTGTTATGTTTTGATTTTTGTAGTTGGTCTGTAGGTCTGAGTCTGAAGGGGAGAAAAAAACCTATTCATTGCCGCAAGTGGAGAAAGAGAAATGGGAGGGTACGCGTAGGGCGAAAGAAAGGCCATCATTTTTGCTTTGGCCGCGGAGATATAAACAGCAACTTGATAATTTGTCTCTGTTTCAGATGTGCTTAAAAATCCAAGCAGGACATAAACCTGGTGGAAGGGGTCTGTCCCACCACGCAGCTCCTTAGAAGAGCGCTGGGCTTGGGGCACGGCACGTCAGGCAAGGTACTGATGTGACATTTGGCAGGCATCGAGGGGGCTTCCTGGTATCTTTTCCTGGTACTTTTATCCCATAAATGTTTTAGCTCTACTAAAGAAGGATGTAGTGCTGGTGCTCGGTGGTTTCCTGTGATTTCCTGTAAATGACCCTATAAATGCAGGTTTATCCTCTTTTATTTCAGTGCTGGGTTTTGGACTCTGCTCTGATTTTTTTTTATCCCTAGCGGCAGCAGGAGATTAAAGTCTCCTAGATGCTTTAAAAATGTTTTGATTCTTCATTTCTTGGAGAAGAATAATCAGGCCCTACTTGAAATAGCTTGTTTGTGTTTTGTGAAAGGCAATAAAGGAAATGTGTGATTTCCTGGGCTTTAAAACAGCAACCGCATCATGTTAGTGGCACTAACACATGGCTAACAGGACCTTTCCAAAGCCAAGGGCGTTTTTTTAATTGATGAAGAAAAAAGGGCTGAGCAGTCAGTCTCAGTTACATTTCTCGTGTACTTGCCTGCTGGGACTGGAATTCCCAGGGCTTTTGTCACAGGATCAAATATCAAATTGTATGTAGGTGATGTCATTATCCTTATTTTGGTGATGAAGAAGCAAAGAATGAAATTCCTACAGTCCTGTATCATTCAGTAGAAAATGAGGCTTCCCAGTCTTGTACTCTACTTGCTAAACCACATGTCCATGCAGATACAGTGGCTGTTACGTCTTCTCATTCATACGTGTAGGCATGTATCTACTATATTTTAGCTGATCTTAAGTGACTTGCTGTCCTGGCAATAGTGTCAGTGATGTGATTTGCAGTTTACAGTTGAGGGTTTGCTGTGGGTTTTTTTTCTGTATACCTAGACCAGGACTTCAGCTGTGGCTCAGTCACTTTATTTTGTATTGCATGTTCTCACAGTATAGAGGATGGTCTCAACTACGTTAGGGAAGTTAGAAACAGGAGAACATCATCAGTGTGTAAGTGTTTAATTCCTAATGTTTTAACCTATTGGGGAAATAGGAGATATTTAACATGTTACAGAAATTCTGTTATAAAGTACATGGTGTCACTAGGCTGTCTGTCTCTTCCCTTCTAGAAAAGGCTGGATTAAATATTTTGCTCTGTGCCGGTTTACTAAAAAGGACGATTTGCAACCTTTTCTCTATTGTTGAAGCACCAGATTCTAAATAAGTGTTCCAGCATTTGCTTTAAAATAGCATGCCGCTGTGGATGGTGTTTCTACATATTTAATTATGTCTTGAAAAGAGAATGAAAGCAGATCAGTGCCTTACAAAGCAATATGCCTCTGTTTTGCATCCTGTGGCAACAGGACTGGGTCTCTTCCTCGCAAGTGAAAATGAAAACAAAAGCTCTTACTGTCTTGATGCAAAACCGGTGATCTATTCTTTAGACAAAATCCCTCAGACTTGCAGCTTCTGCACTCAAAAGATTAGCAAGCCAAAACATACGAGTGCAGAGTTTCCAATAAACGATGATTAACTCGTGTGTAGAGGTGAAGCCTGCTGTGAGCTTTTCAGTCCCTTCGGTTTGAACTGTTTTATAACGTGATGCTATCGGGGTATTTCATCCTACACGGAAAGGCATGGGAATAATAAAAAATATGTGCTGGAATTCCCATGTGAGGGTGAGTTTCTTGAATTTATCAAGCTTGCTGGTGTGCCTCCAGAAATTTTTTGCGAAATGATGACTAGTTCTTTAATTACACTTAGATATGGCTGTGGTGTTGGTGGTGTTTGGAACTACAGATTAAATTTAGTAGTGTAAGTGTCGTTTATCTGGTGAAATAAAAATGCCGAGTTTTTTAATAAGGTCTCAATTTAATGTTTTTAAATGCTCTGAAGAGATTTAATGCTAAACCAGCTGATGTAAATCTGCTCGGCTCCTCTGTAATTGTCTCTCTCAAGCATGTACCTCTCTTCAAGGGAACTGGGCTCACACTAATTTCGAAGCTGTTTACTGCCCGCATGAATTTGATGGGCTCTCACTTTTTATTGTTAAAAGTTGTTAACATCAGAGGTGACCGGGCAACTGAAGTGCCAGAGTCTATATCTAGTATTAATTGTCCGATGTTTTTTTTTGTAGAGTACCGCAGAAAAGCCCTGGTCTCTCTGTTGTGCTCTAGATGCCTAGAGCCTGTCGGAAAGAGTTTGGAGGGTTGAGTCTTACGGTCTTTTAAGCCTGGCCGGTGAGTTTTTGGTCCCTGTTTTGGGGGACTCGTCTGTGTAACAGACTGTGCTTTGCTTTGTGATCTTTTAAACGGAGGTGTAGCAGTGCTGGTTGCAAGGCATGGATGGGGAGATGGAGCTTGGTAGCTGCAGCAGTCTGGCGCATTGAGGTTTCACGCAGTGCTAAATGGAGTAGAAATATGCCATTGTTTTCATGATTACATTTGTTTATTCCTAAATAAGCTCCAGTCTTTTTTCCTGTGGCATTTTATTTTCCCCTCTTTTTTTTTTTTCAAGCCAAACATACTTTTCATAACAAATCAAAGTGGTGCGTTTCAGATGAGGAGGGGAGAGCAATTACTTGTGTTCTAATTTTATATATATGAAACGTGCTGGATCGGCAT
>NW_009614726.1:18817-20523 GCF_000690535.1 Cariama cristata
CATTCCTTCTCATGGAAATCTTGGTGGCTTCTTCATTAAGCTTATGTTCATTGAACTTCTGTGGACCTGTCATCGTTTATGCTGGTACAAGATGAGTCCAGGTGAACTCCCTTCCATGCTTAGTCCCTTTGTGTGGGGGAGCCGAGACCTTTCTGCAGGGATCAGGATGGAGCTGCCTGCATGTCAGTGAGTGTATTTAGCCATCCTAATAGTAAATATTGTGGTTGAGAGGCAGTGGTATTCACAGGGGAGCCGAATCACTGCAGTCGCTTCAGAGCAACAAAGAGCGGAAACAGTACCAAGCCTTGAAGATGAATCGGTGCTGCGGTTATTAAAAAGATATACATTTCCCATGTTCCACGTAGGAGTCGGCATTGTTTTCCCTGGGGATTTTTGTCGGTCTGTAAATAAGATGCTGAGGGTTTCCTTGGGGAGCAGCTTAAGGTCTGAGAACATCGTTTGCTATCAGATACTCCTCATTAGGCAATGGCTGACGTAGGGGAAGGCGGGTAGGGTGCTGAGCTTTGGCTCTTTTCCTCTCCCTGGCTGAGTCACCCCTTCCCTTTTGGGGGCTTGATATCTCACCGTTGAGCTGAGATGAGGGAATATCTGTGCATCAGCCTCCCCAGGCATTTGAGGGAGTGGAGAGGAGAAGGTTTCTTGGGGACTCGATGCTGTATGAAGTTAGAGAAATCCAAATAAATACTGTGTCTCTTGGCACGGGGCAGGGAGCCTGCATATTTGCAAGCACGAGGCTGGTGGGGCACGGATGCTCCTGGGTACCACGGTGCAGTTAATGAGCACTGCTGCGTTTCTTCCATCGATATGTGAGCAGCTTGGCAAGCAGGCCAGGGAAGACAAGGGGCAGCTCATGAGCCCAGTTGCTGTCCTGCTCTTTAATTATTACTGTTTTCAAATCCCTTTTGGTATTCACAGCTCAATTTATGTGCTAATTGGCCCTTTTAATAATCAAAAGATAGAGACTACAAAAGTCCGGGTGTGCGTTCTCCCGGCAGTGCCGCTACGTAGCTGTGATAAAGTATCTGTGGCAAATGTTCTGTTGCCTTGTGGCGCTTGGCCTTTATCAACTGGCCTGTTTTCTACTGGGTCTGGGGGCCTCTGGTGTGAAAACTGGTCTGGGGAGGGAGAGAAAAGCTGAGGGGAGAGTGGCTACCGAGTGCGGTGGTGCTGCTGGAGCGGGGGGATGCAGAGGCAGAGAGGTGGATGCTGCTGGGGCTGGTGGTAGAGGAGCGGAGAGCACGCAGCTTCTTCCCCAGATGATGGATGAGGAGCTCAGCACCACGTGGATGTTGAAGTGAATTACCCACAGCTCCTCCGAAGGAACACAAATAGTTTCTGTCCTTTTCACCGACTCTCTTGGCTTCCTGTGTCCGCCTCCTGCTCCTGTCCCCCGTGAGATCCGCGGTGGAGCGAAACCCGACATCCTCGGTGCGGCTGGCTCATCTCTCTGCCGTTGTATACATCGCAGCGTTTTGCTGGAGCTGCTCAACATGCAGCTATAATTACCGAGTACATATCTGCTTTCCTTCCCTCCCACTCACCCTCTGGTACCTTGTGCTGGGCACTGCTTTTCCCTGCAAACCCCCTTGCTCGTTCCTAGCGCTTCCACCTCCCCTCTACCTCCTCCCCTCTGCTCCTGGGTGTGGGAAGGGCCCCATCCTGCACCCCACAGCTCTTCCCACGCT
>NW_009614726.1:20554-49714 GCF_000690535.1 Cariama cristata
GCACCCCTCTTCCAGTGGGGAAGCTTTTCTGTGATACCCATGTCAGGAAGAGACGATGTACTTGAACGTAGGTTACCTTCCACCCTAGGATGTCAGTTTGCAATGGCCTCAGGGTCCCTTGCAAGTGGAAACGATCACCTTTTTTTGGGGGGGACAGGCAGTTTTGCTCTGACGCAGCAGTGTGTGGAGGAAGAAGGGGGATGCGACACCCTTCCTGCACCCAGCAGCATCCCAGGCGGCTCGGATGGCTGGAGCGGCAGGAATCTGGCATCTGGGCTGCTGGTACCAGGGGAGTGAGTGGGACTGGAGAAAAGCCCAGGCTCCCGGGGAGGATGGGTGTAGTGGGATGAGCTCTGGGGATGATGGAGGGAAGGGACAGCTCCAGTTGGGCGAGGGATGGCTTTTTATATTATAAAGGATGTGAGTTTGCTCTTCCAGAGCTTTCTCCCAGGGACATGTGTGAGGAATGTGGGTATGGTCTGGGCCTTTGGGGATGCTGTGTCCTCTGCTTTTTACAAGATGGCACTTGTGCCATCTAAACTGCTTATTGAATTCTGTTGGGCCATCACAGAGTTGGTAAACGTTTTCCCACGGAGGTGGTTTATGATATTTTTCTTGTTTATCTGGAGTTGAGAAGTATCCATTTGTACCTTTGTGAAAGTCAGTCATTTGGAAGGAAACTATTTTTTGTTGGTGCCTGAGCTTCAGGAAATATTACTGTGTTGCTTGCGAGATGCTAAAACTTTTTCCCTCCTGGGTGTTTTCCTTCCACTGATAACTGGTCAGGCTCTGAGGACAGCCCTTTTAGAGAGAAATCAGATGTACTGGGCATTCTTTTTTTTTTTTAAGCAGTTCTTTTCCCATCACTGGCAAGAGATGTTCACCATAAAAGATACACAAACCTTGTTTTCACTCTTTACGGTAATAAAATCGGTGAAAGAGCTTTGAAGTAGAAACTCTTTTCTTAATTTCCTGATAAGTTTGTGGAAATTGAAGGGGAGGTAGGTTGATTTGTTGACAGGGCTTGGCAAAATCCCTTGGGAGATGCTGCTGTTTGTTAGGGTTGTGTGTCTGGGCAGAAATAAGAGTTTGCGAAAGTAACCAGATGCACCTAGTACATTGAAAACAACAGTCATGATGCTGCTTTGAAAAACACGCTACGGAGGGATCTTGCCGGAGGTGAAGTAAGATATACCATGGGAGAATCAAGAGTGAGTGGTGAGAACCGGGAGGTAGCTAGATGTATTGCGTAATTGCTTTCAAAGAGATTTTAGTTTATCTTTGCAGGCTTCGATGGATCATGATTTTCTAGTCCTTTTCTAAAAGCAGTAATTTTCTTTTTTCTTTGCTTTCATGGAAAGTAATGAAGTGAACACAAGCTGATAGGTTTCAAGCAAGCTTCTACCCTGTTAACTGGGGACATAAAGAATTCATGCTGAAAACATTACGAGCCCGAGTTGCGTATAGCTCACGGTTTTCATGTTAACCCGTCCTTTGGCTTTCTTCTCTGGTGGAAAGGATGTTGGTGGGAGGGGAAGATGTTTGCATCCCTATGAATGTGTGTGGTGCTTAGTAGAACAAACCCAAGAAATTAGTAGAAAGCGGTATTTGTCAAAAGTGGTCAGTAAACACAGAGTGGAGGGGGTTTTCCCAGTTCTCGGTGGAGGCAGATGGGATGGGGCAGGGCTGGTGTGGGGGTCGAGCAGCCTAAAGGGAGATACTTCGGCAACATCCATGCTTGGGGAGAAATGGGACTTGAGACATGGGCTTAGACCTTGTTAATACAGGCTCATCTGGGAAAAGAGTGAGCTTCAAACTGTACGTATTGCTTCGGGTTTTGGAAAAAAATGTGGCAAAAGCCTTGGGATTTAGCAACCTGTGAGGCTTGCTCTTGCCTCATCTTCATGTTGGTTGTTTCACAGAATGCAGTTTTACAAAACGGAATGGTTTTAGGGGGTTGGTATTCGTTTCTAATTGATAGGTCCCAGTTTGTCTCAAGCCAAGAGTGACCAGATGTAATTACCATATGGTGGCCATATATAAATAGTTATGGGAGTGTGGGAAAAGAGGGAGAGGTGAGGAAACGAGTGGAATATTGGCTGTGTGGTGTTGGGTTTTGCAGTTATCAGTATCAGAGTGTTGTGAATGTATGCATGCAGAAGTTGTGCAGTTTGCCTGAAAATCATGAATTTTAAATCCTACTTATTTGTTGAATTCTTTGATTTGCCTCACAGATTTTGAGCCTTCAGTTTTCATTTTCAAGCTTTGCTTGGCAAATGTGAAGCCTGCAAACCTAATTAGAAAAAGGATGGAGGTTGTGAATCTAATGGGTCATTTAATGTAAAATACCAAACATGATGAAAATGAGAGACCTGGCAAGAGTGGCAGGAAAACATAAACAAAGCTTTTGCAGCTGATACCGATTGCTCAGTGCTCCAACGGAGGGGCTTGCTCCAGGAATAACTGGGTTAGGTTTTCTGACTTGAATTTGCTACTAGGTGAGACGAGTATAATAAAGCCCATGTGACTTTAACATTTCAGTGCTTTGCATCTAATGTCTTTTTCATCGGAGGGGCGAACAGCTGTACCCATCTGAAGATCGTCCTCGCTGTCTGCATCAGTAATAGTCTTTGAGAAGACTTGAAATAATAGAGGTGAGTTTGGGGAATACGTACCGCTTTTACGGAGGCTGTATGAATTCTCCATTGGAGAAAAATAAACGTTAGTCCCCAGCGCTGCCATTCTGTCGCTTTTCTTTCCCAGCAAATTAAGATATTATCCATGGTGTTAGTAAATTATTTAAGATCAATATCCTTGGCAAGTTCTTATCTTGTCCAGTAGGCTGAAGATGAAAAATTATACAGCATGTTTCCAAATGAAGTGTTGCATACATGATAAATAGTCATTAAATTGTGCCTCACAGATGACATCATACCCAATAATACATTAGGGGTGTTTGTATCTCTGCAGCTCCCAGGAGTCAGTTATTTTGTCAGCTAGTGCTGCCTCGTGAAAATAGCAGAATTTTTCCACCGGGGCCAGGCAGCTAGCCTAAAGCGGGGGTGGGTTAGTGGGAAACGCGGGGTTGCAAGATCGATGTAGGCGAAGTGAATGCGTAGAAGTTGTAGAGAACCTTGAGGCTGATGCTTTTTTGTCTTCATCTTACCGACAGTATCGAAGGGCCAAAGTGCAGAAGTGAGTGTTCAGCTTTAACAACGAGGAGCAACAGACACTTTCTAAATGGAGGAATGCACCTCCAAGTTGAGCGTAGGCTTAATACTTGTGTAGTGACGTACCTAGAAAGAATATCTTTAGCTCTTTTGATTTATACTTATTAGCTACCCAGTCACTGATGGTGTCTGTGTGAAACTCCAAACTCGGTCCAGGTTAGAAACTGCTCATGAAAAGTTAAAAGCTGCATGCTAATTGTAGTATGAGTATTTACACCTTGAGTTACACTTCATCTATTTCACTGTTAGTATTAATCTGCAAGCAGTCAGTGTACCTGTTTGTATCGTATGTGGCATATATCAGATATACCTTAACTGGTTTAGCCTTGTTTTAGAAGTGTTTTTCTGCTTCCTATGAATGATAGTGCTGAACTTTCCATTATTTTGGGGACTGAAGAGCGTGTGTGAATTGCAGCAATCTTGCATGGTCTTTTTTTGGAGCAGTCGTAAGTCTTGACATAACCAGTGGTTTTTCTTCGTAGCCGGAGCTCCTCCCTGAGCTCTGTTCTGTAAACGTTTTAGCACTTTCTCTCCTCCCTTCTTAAAAGGTTCAGCTTTAAGGCTTTATACTGGAATGGAGGTGGTCTCTGATCCCCCTTCTCAAAGCTCACCTATGGCAAACCCTGGAGATGCAGACACTTCAAGATGCCTGGAGCACGGTCCCTTCCCACACCATCTGCATGGTGGGGAGCTGCAGGCACCTTGTCAGCTTGAATCCCTGTCCCTCGTCACAGACTTCCCTTTGGTGAGAGCTGTCTGTAAAGTTTTCTCCAAAAAAAAAAAAATGCACCCAAGGTAGTTGCTGCCTCTGGTATTTTCCTGAACACAGGCTTTAAGGTGGTTGTATCCACTGGATATTGTGAGAATGATATTGTTCAGTTTAAATAGGCTCATGACCTACTTGAAATGCTGAAGATGCTGATGCAGGCGGGATCCAGTACTGAACTGGTGAAAGTGAAAGTGTGGAATAAATATGAAGCAAAGGTTTTTGACACTTGTGCGTACTTGCTTGCTGCCAAAACAATCTGTTTGTACATGTCCAAAAGCCTCTTAGGTAGTGAAAATTATCCAGCGGTTGAGTGTGGCCAGAAAATGTCTGAGGAAATAATGCTATGAAATGGGAATTTCTTATGACAAAGAAACACTTGTCTTGATTAAATCGGGAATACCAGTCAAACATTTGTGTCTTTGACCTTCATCTCTGGACTTGGTTTAAAGTGCAGAATGTGTTTAAAATGCCTAAATTCTTTGCATCTTTCACTGCAAAGGGTGCTGGATGCCCTAGTAGTCTTGGAGGCTGCCCAAATTGGTCTTGGAGAGATTGGTTGTGATGTGACCTGGAGAGATCCCCTGCAGTAGATTATCCTTTTAAGAGGAACCCAGCAGGTTTTGCTGAAGCATCCTGCTGGGATGAAGGAGAATGAGGAGTGTGCAGTGCTGACTGGTGTGCAGAAGGACAGTGAGGTGATGAGGAACTGTGCTTGTGGGATGGGCAACGTTGGAGACCACGGTGCTCCTGGGGGTGGGCATGACTAACCAGGAGATGCTTCTGGCCATTTCTGTGCCATGGGCTTTCCCAGCTGCTCTGCCACTGTTGCAGATTAATTTGGAGCGGTGCTGTGCTGTCTGTCATGATTTTGCTCGAAAGAAGGAGCTGATAATTGAGTTAAATTGCTCCTGCAAACAGTGGGGAATGATGGTCGCTCTTTTCCGTCTTTCTGACTTCACGGTCTCAGGGCCTTTGTTTCTGTGAGGGCTTCTTGAAGCCCGTCACCCAAGATAGCTCAGTGCATCTATGAACTAAGGATTTAACAATTTTGCATGCTCTTTGATGCCGTTGGAGGATTTTCTCCTTGATGGCTGTGCTGTTGGCTGCTCTGTCCTGGGTCAGCCCCTTAGTTTGGGCCATAAAGCCTCCCAAGCAGACGATGTGCTTTTGGACTTTTTGTTTTTCTGTGGGATTGCAGGGCAGAGACCCTCCTTGGAAGGGAAGAACCATCTGAGACCTTCCCCAACCTCTTCCTTTAAGTAGAAACTTGATGTTTTTATGGTGAAAGTAGTTGGGAGTTGGTGTGTTGGAAGTGGATGGTGGTTGTGTCACTGGACATCCGCGATCGCCTCGTCCGTCTGCTCTGAACTCACCTTAACGATGTGTGAATGCAAAAGCTGATCTGCTGAGAGTCTTCCTTGCTTTAGCTAATTCAGTCACCCTTATAAAACAGTGTTGGTCTAATTCCAGCAACATGCTTTTGCTTTCTCGCAGGGTTTTTGAGCCTTTGCCTGCAGAAGAAAGGGCAAAAAGAGAAGGGGAGAGCGTGGGAGTGGAGCCACGGTTGCGAGCCAGACAGAAGTACGTTTTGAGGAGGAATTTTTAGGACGAGAGGTGGGATGATCTCAAGTGGCTCATTCAGAAACCAGTGGACATCTACCTTTTTTTAACTCTTAAGTATTTTTGGTTGGAATTTAGGGACTGTAGCGAGAAAACGCAAGAGTGAGAAATAGTGGCTGGTGTGGTGAGAATTAACTAAGTTTTGTAAAGGAGCTTTTATAAAACTAAAGAAACCTGCTACCTAAGAATAAAGCAGGAATACTATTTTACCTGTTAAAACATTTTATTTTAATTACCCATGGCTGGATTTAGTTCATTACAGTAGTGTTTTTAAGCATATACGAGTACAGCCTTATGGGAATGTCACAGCTATCACCCAGTTTAGGACACCTCCTTTCTGGCAATATTGCTGACAGTAACGAAAACAGTTTTTTCATCATGTGTTAAAAAAAAAAAGCTTGTACTAGGTTAGTGTGGAAATCGTTTGCATTACTTCACTGCTAGCAATACACCTATAAATTGTGGTCAGAAAACATGACCTTGGAACATCCTTAGTTTTACCCCTTTTTGCATGTTTAGTGTGCTCCACCAGTCTATCTCTCCCCAAAACCCTGTTTTAAGAAAATGATGTGTAAGACTTAAGGAGCAGTCATAGATATCGCTGTGTTCTTCTGCTCCCTGTGTCCTTATTTTCTATTGCAGTGCTCGAAGCGTGTTAGGAGATTATATTATTTTTCATGTTGTAATCAGTTTCTTCTGGGTGGATGTGGGTTTTTTCTGTTCTTGGGTATAATAATCCTGTGTCTTTGTTCTGAAAGCGTAGCACAATGATTCGTGGTGTTTTGAGAAGGAATTGGAGCCTTGCATCTGTATTTGAACTTCATGCACTGTGTTTTGAGGGAAATCACAGTTGACCCAAACTTTTGAGAGCTTTTAGGGTCCCAGCTGGAGGGTTCTTCCATGGGACTGGTCTCCTAGCAAAAGCTGAATCCCCATAACCAGAAATTTGGAGCTGTTTTCAGGTTCTTATGTTGACCTCTGACAGATGTAGTGACCAGCTTTTGCAAATCTTACCTCTCTTATAATTCAGCAAGTAAAACCTCAGTGTTTTTTCCCTATATTCTCTTCCAGCTAGAAATTACCTGTGCAGGATCAATGGCAGAAAATGTCATTCCCTCCCCGTACACCCAAAGGAAGACGAAGGGACAAGGTTTCTGAATCGGAAGCCAAGTTTTAGAAACTTCTCAGTATCTTGTAATGGTCGTGGAGATGGAGAGCTTGTTTCAGGATGTGCGTTAGCCCCTTGAAGATCAACTGTAACTGTGCTGTGTTGCAGGGAGCTCCTTGAATACCTGGCCGGAGGTTTATATTGTCAATATGAAGTCGGTTCTGTGCTTGGGGAAGGTGGGCAGGGACTGTGTGTGTGGGTCCTCCTGCTGTGCTTGGATGCTGTACCTGTCTGAACAGCAAAAGCCTGTCCTGGGTACTTGGGCTCGTCTCGCCCATTAAATTCAGTAAAAGTGGAGGTCTTCTCCCTTTTCTGTCAAGGGAACCAACCTGCCAGCTTGGTTAGGGAATGGGAGATGATGAGAAGAATAAGGAAAGAGGAGGGAGGAAGAGGATAATCTGTTTCTGTGGCTACTTGCGCAGCGTTCCTGCATGCTGGAATGCAGCCAGGATTCAAAGGAAAAAAAAGTAGTGCTGGTTTGGGGGGAAAAAAAAATTCTGATCTCTTCTCACTATTGTGACAAGCAATTGGAGAAATAGCTGAAATATTCAGAAGGGCCATTGATGCGCGACCAGGATAAATACTAAATAATAGTTCCTCTGAGTCCCCTATATCCGTATTTTTGACACCTGTGCAATTGCCCCGATGGTCAGACGTAGTATTGGAGTAGAAGTTGCTAGAACAACACAAGGGCTTTTTCTACTTGGGTGACTTAGGTAGGTGCCCAAAGAGGTGTTGAGAAGGCTTAATTTCAAGTGAGGCTTGCCAGAGGCAGTGTTGGGGGCAAGATTGTTTCGCCCTCTGAAAGGTCAGTCTTGAACTCGGAGACTTACGGCTCAATTGCGTTGTGGAAAATGGATTTTTAGGAAGATGCACAGCCTGATTTCTGAGGACTACATAGAAGTGCAGGGGGTTGATGTAAATCTGGGGAAGGCGTTGCGGCGTGCTGGGAACGTACCCATCTCTACACAGAGAGGAGAGCCTGGGATGTTTAAAGCAGTGCTTCTCACCTTGGGCAAGTCTCTTTTTCTGCCCGTTTCCCACCTTTTTGTCAGTTTAGCTTGTTTTTACTGTCTTTTGAGGTAAAGTGTACCAAACGGCATGGAAGATTTCCTTACCTTATGTGGGGCATACCACTACTGCTATATTACCCATAAAAATATGCTTGCCACTTGATTTTTGCTTACCCATCTGTTTGCCCCTGCTAATACTACCTGTCAGCTGGGACTCCGAGAGCATTTCTGCCTTATCCTGGACATTTGCATCTATTAAAGTATTAATGATAAGAAGGGAAGGGGGATGAGCAGTTGGAAAACGAGTTTTGCAGTTAGTTGGTGAACCGACCGAGCCTGGAATTTGCTGAAGCTCCTGGGAGATGGTCAGACCTTCTCTCATGCATCTGTTCCCCATGCAGCAGCACACAAACGCCGGGATGCGGCACGGGCAGGCCGGGTGGCTAGTATTTATGGAAAATGAACAGCCTGTGAAATCGCTGTGAAAGCATTGCATTGTGGAAAGACTGCGGAGAGACCCGAGGGCAGCTGTTGGGATGAGACGTGGCAGATGCTCCTTTGGAAATGAGTGATTTGCTGCTGAAGAGCAGCCTGGCTCGTTTGTGGAGCGTGCCCTCGGTGGTACCTGAACAGGAAGGTCCACTGGGCCGGCTGCTTGTGTTGGAGCAGGATGGGGTTGACAAGTTCAGTGCTTCCCTTGGAGTTTTTACAATAGGACTTTCAAACGCTGCCCAACGATGCTGAATTTGGGAGTTGATAGCGCTGCTTACTGCGTTAGGGAAAGCCACACTGCTGTGCATTTGTGTGCTGCCTGTTTGGCCTTAATCCTGAATTTTACAATATTTATAGAGCGAAACTAGGCAAGAAGGAAGGATTTCAACTTTTTCAGTTTCTAGTGCAGTCCAGAAATTTGCCCTGGTTCAGTCATTTAAAAAAGAAGTACACAGACACAAAAGTGATACTTTGCAACTGGGCATTTTATGACCCTGTAATAAAGCCTGAGCGGGGAATCGAACACTTTTTTTCCTAACACAAGCGGTTATCCTGTTGAGATGCTTGAGTGTGAGAGTTTCTAAGTCCAGCCGTTAACTACCTCAAGAGTTAAGGCAAACATGTTAGCAGGAGATCTTGAAAGACTCCCACATCTCATCAGGCTCTCTGTAGGCACGATGCTGGGATGCTCTATATTTGCTGCTGAAGGTGTCCACGCTCCAGCCCAGAGGTGGGTGATGGAGCAGGTAATCGTGCTGACCTGAGCTTCGTTGCCAGCCTGTGGTGTAGGCGTATTATGGAGTCTGTTGGCAGATGGAGTCAAATCCAAAAATGGATGTAGGCATCTAAAAAGGGATTCAGATGGTCTTCTAGGGCTGATATCCCAAATCCCTTCCCCACGCTCTCTCCGTGCAGCAGTGTCATACTCTGGAGGTACCAGACCTTATTGGGTACCTCTGATGTGAACTGAAAAAAAACCCAGGCCCCTACAGTTATTCCTGCATGGAGCAAGTTTATTACATTACTGTGCTGCTGAGATACAGAGACTGGCCACCAACACCGGGAGATGAGGCTCCTCGTATAAAAATGGGAATGTGCTGCCCAGACTCCTGGAAGTCCTCATGGGGCCTGGGGGAGACAGAGATGCTCCTCATAGCCGAAGGGTTTGGCTCCATCCTGACCGGAGGGTGGGAAGCGCTGCTTTGGGGATACGATTGAATTTGGATTTTGGAATTCGGATTCTGTAATTGTATTTCTCTCCATAATATGTTGGGATTTCTTACCGGTTTAAACTTGACTGGTTGTGTTAGGTTTGTTCCCTTTCCTGTTCTGTTGCACACGAGTTACAATTTGTAGTGACTTGCTATTTAAGATACGGAAATTGCTAGAACTGCAGGTAGTTGTAATATCTTTTAAAGCAGGTCTTGCTATACCAATCCTGACTTTTTCCTCTTTTGGTTATTTTGACGTGAGAGGTTTTTCTGGAAGCGCTTGGCTTTTTTTGGCTGTCTCATAACTGTGCAGGAGGCATCGGACGTATTTCCTTCTTTTTTGCCTATGCTTGGGAAAAGTCCGCATCAGTAAAAGCCCATTGCAGGTAACTGATACCTTCAGATATTTGTAGTCAGTGAGTGCCATAGAAAGTCTGCAGCTGAACTGTTGGATGGAAAAATTGCTTGCTTTTTTTTAAAAAAAAAAGTGTTTTACCTTTTACAGAACCTCTGTTTCTCATTTATTTAGGTCATCTGTTATGGGGAGGGGAGAACTATTACCCCTGCTATCTTCATGCTGCTTGTGATTTATTTTCAGCTGAAGTATCATGCTGGCATCACACAGGACACTTACAGTTCTGAACCGAGATGCCTCCCTCCCTGCTTGCTGGTAATGCCCTATCAACTCCAAACGGCAATTAATGCTGTTTCCCCAAAATGACTTCTGCAAAAATAAAGTGTAATTGGAAAGTAGTTGCCCATTACAGTGATTTATCTTGTCAGTGACTGATTTGTTATTTAACTCTAAAACATTTTATTGATGTCTTTGGAAAGTGACTACGTGACCCAAGTAAAAATGTTAAACTTATTAATCATGGTAAGTTTTCTCTGCTGGGTTTACCATATACATGAATTATGTAGCTTGTAAAATAGGCTGTTTATTATTCTAAGAAAATACAGTGCTGTACTACAGGCAGCACATAGTTTTAATTTTATTAGCGTTAAAAATGAAATGTTCAATAGATAAAAAGGTTAAGTGCAAGTTACTTGGTTCATTTTTTTATAGAGTCCCTTTCTAGATAAAGATACTGTGTCCGTAGTGAATAGTAGTGGTGGTGTTACTAACTTCCAAAACCTGAAGTTCTTATTAAGTGGCAACTGGGTGGAGAATCACCTCTTTCCCCTGAAAACCCCAGAGGTGATGGATTGCAACAATTTAGGCCTTTCTGAGCCTTATAGATTCCAAAATTTCTAAAAATTTATTATCTTTAATGTAAGAAAATAGCCTTTATTATCTATTGGATTCCTTTATGTTTCTAGTGGAGAGCAGTATGACTAATAACACTAGCTCTCCTCTTTGCTGCAAGAGTAATAACTGTGAAGGTTGGTTTTGAAAGCATAAATGCCAACCTTGGCTGAGCTGTGGCATTTCTCACAGGAGCAGGGAGAGTTGAAGAAAAAGATCTGGAGTATTTCTGTAGGGGAAAAAAAACAAGGAAAGAAAGGAGAGGGAGCACAGCTCTGCTTGTGACGAATTGCTCGAGATACCAGAAACGAGCAAAAGGACATTGCAGCATTGCGGGCGGAAGAGTGGTCCTGCTGTAGAGGAGGACCTGAAGGACAAGGTCTTCTCGTGTCTCTGCCGTCCGAGATTAGCGTTGAGCTACGTGCAAAGAGGAGTTAACTCAACTTGAAATCAATTTTCCCTTCTGTTGGAGCGTTTTCTGGGACTAATGGGGAAAGATGAGCTCGAACCGATTCATTTTGTACGTAGCGGTGCTTTGTGCGGGTTTCTCCTTAGTGATTCATCCTCCTCGTGATGGGAATAGATGGGAGAGCTGTGCCGCAAGCGGGGGCTGGCTCAGGACGGGCACCTCGACCAAACTGAGGGATGAAGGTCAAAACGCAGGTGGTGAAAGCATCAGATCTCTTTCTTGAACCAGGCAACCTGGGAACAGATAACTTGGGCACTCACCTAAACTGGCCAGGCAGAATCTTCTTCTTTCTTTTTTTTTTTTAGCAGAAATCCTGCCTTAAAAAAAATTAGAGCAAAGTTCTTGATGCTGATTAAAAGCAAAACCCCATAGTTAAAAAATCATTGTGTTCTTCCATGAGGTAAGGGCTGCTCCCAACAATTCTCTTGCTGCGTTGCAAGAGGAGTGAACATTGTGCTATACCAGAGTGAGATTTGATTTGTGTGTCTGATGGGGACATCTGAGAACAGGCAGAAACTTTGGCATAATCAAATTGGTATTTATTACTCGCCTGTTTATGTGCTCCATCACTGGATGATCCGAGAGGTTTATTTACAAGACTGGCCACATCCTCTTTCCTCCTGCCAGTCCCCTGTCTCATTGCAAGTGATAAAAAGATGCTGTGATTTGGGTCTTGAAGACATATGTGTGTTAATATCCTGTTGAATAAAAATGCAGCTCTATAGAACTTTTTCTAATTTCCTTCTATCTATAATGTCCAAGATACTCATTATATGATCTGATTTTATTTTATTACCTTACTCTTTTTAATTTTTATTTTATTCATAACAAAAACGTAGGATGAGCAGAAAAGATGAAGATCAAATACAAGACCGGCAACAGATAAAGAACTTTGTAACACAAAATAGGAAATTTCATGCTATTAATATTCAATTGCACTGGAAGCAGGTAGGGTGAGTTGGTCAGGGGGAGAGAAATCGAAAAGATGCGGGAGAAGCACTGAGCTTGGACTCTTCTTTCAGCACTCTTCTGCCTGGAAAAGAGTCTGGATCATTTAATTGTCCTCTAAGCAGCAAAATAGCTGCCAGTGATGGACTTTACCAACATTTATCTTGACTATAGAAGTCCTTTATCCTTTCTTAACTGGGGGAACAGATGAATAAACCTTGTGCTTTTTAAGAAGCAAATGCTTGAGGAATTTGTCCTCTTGGCCTCCTAGCCTCTTGCAGATCTGGGAGAGCGGGGTTGTCGCTGGGCAAGGTTCACAAACTGCCTCGTCTCGTTCCTCACCCATAAATAATATTCCAGATGGGATGCACTCTGTGCAGGGCGTGCGTACGAGACTGTCAGCTCGTGCTTGGTCCAAGCAGGTGCCAATCCATGGTGTAGCTGAACAGGGGGAACCCAAGCTGTATCCCAGCTTGAACATCAATGTTGGGATAGGCTTGGAGCAGGGCATGGCTATTTTTTTGTCTGAGGGGAAAACTGTGAATGCCTCAGGAGGAGCAAGTAAAATGTTTAGATTTTGCAACGTACTGCAATTTGTGAGTTGGACAGTGATGTGAAATAATGAGGGAGACAGTCTGCAAATTCCTGCCTCTCCCAAAGTGGTGATAGGATCTTCAAGCACAAACTTTGTGGGCATCTTGTAGCAGCAGGGAGGGTTGGAATGTGTTACTGCTCACATAGGTGTGCATCGTATCTATGCGTTCAGTGACACAGAGTCTTTTGACAGGAGTAGCTTTGATCCCAAGTCTACATTTTAAGCAGTAACCTTTAAAACTAAGGGATTTCAGTTTTTAAATGTAGGATTGTTTTGTTTGTTTGATTCAGAACCATTGCTGAAGATGTTAGAGGTGGTTACTGATGGCTGTTGTGGTTTCTGGCATTTGACGTTGGCCAGGCCACGGCTGAGCAAGTCTTTTCCTGTTGTCTGTCTGGTTGTAATGTGTCTGGGGGGGTTTGCCCCATCGGGCTCTCCAGAACTGATCTTCTCAACTCCGTTGGGCTCCTTGGCGATCGCTTCGTCGACAGTACGTGGTCCTACCCAGATTGACTTGCTTCGAACGAGCCCTGGCCCCGTGTGCCTCCCTCGCTAAGGCCATTGAAGTCCAAGTCCAGCGGTAGGCCCGAAGCACGGTGGCAGAGGAAGACTGAAGGACATGGAGATGGGTGCTTGTCATGGACTATTTGACATGCTATAATCCACTCTTAGACTTTAGTAGCTCATTTCATTAGCTTGGCACTCCCTGTCTAAATATAAAAAATGCATGCTGAAAAATTGATTACTGTCACTTGTCAGCGTGCCTCATTTACCCTGCCTCAAATGCCTGCGGATAATTGGCAACAATGGAAAAGTTGGCAGTCTCCGACTATCAGCAAGGTCCCAAAAGCACAGAGCAGGGTCTCCTATCGTGACATTGGTGTGTCGGCTTTGTAGGGGTTTTGAAGCTGGATTTGGAGGGGTGGTGCCCATTGCAAGCTCGTTCTTGCTGAGAGAAGCTTCCCTTCCCTTCTCTGAACAGCTCTCTGGGACAGAGCATCCCTTTTTCCCAGCTCTGCAAACCTGTCTGTGAACAGCTTTATGAAAGTCGGTTCAAAGAGCTGGAAGTGCTGCCCAGAGAAGAAGCTTTCTTGAGGCTTGGAGCTCTGAAATAAGGCCACGTGTATAAATTTTGAGGTTGGTTCCTCAGCTTGTGGTTGGTTGAAACTTGGAGTCCCGTGAAGATCTGGTACACAAAGTTTTCCTGAGGGGAGCGAAGCACCACGAGGCTGTGCTTCTGGGGAAACACTGGAGAGTTGGGTGTGCGTGGGTTGTCCTACAGCCCTTCTACTCGGAGATACAGCTTCGGGAATAACTCTGGGCAAAAATGATAAACTCTTTAGGGTATCTTATATTTTAGTCCTCCTAATCCATAATATTTTCTATCTTCTACTTCTGTTTTTCGTTGGTGATGTTAAGAATAAGTACCAAAATGACAACTTTAGTGCTGGGCATTTCTATTGCTTTAAATATGTTCTTTGTTTGTTTTTTTTATTCCTAGTTAACAGCAGTAAGTCTCAGGGTATCAGTGGGTGGTCCTCCCTATCATCAGCTAATACAGCCTTGTGGACTGAACCTCGATGTCTTATAGTTTAAAGTGTATTACTTGGTGGAGCAGCTGAGGTTTTGCCCTGTCATTTTGAATGATATTCCATAATACTACTTAATGTGATGTTAACTTTCAACAGGGGCATGACTAAACACTAGAAATTAAATTTTTTGACATTTGTCTGTTGTTCATTATGGTTGATGTGCAGTTTGGCATCCTTTTTAACTCACGCTGCATCTAACCCTGATAACATGCTTGGAACATAATGAGCTGTCAAAAGATTATAGCAGCGGAAAGGTCAAATAATCACTTAAACGTGGTTAAAAAATAATTGTTGAAAACACTGTTGGGCTGCTGCTTCATTGGATTTAGTTAAAACATTTAAAGAACATCCCCCCCCCCACCCCCCAGCTCCCATAGTTCTGTTTTCCTGAGATAAATACAGCGGAAATAGATAACATCGAAGAAGAAGAAAACCTCTTATGTTTCAGCATCGTTTTAGAAAAATAAAACTAGGTGCTGTGACTTGACAGGGAGGTACTCTCTGAACATATTTTGCAAGTGTGTTTGTCTCTCAGTGCAAATTAATTACTAATTGCCTGTTATGTGATGTGTTGAAATTAGCTCTTTCTTCCTCATCATAGCTTGAGACATCTTTGCCTCCCACTCCTTAAGGAGGTCAGGGCTTTGGCCTCCTCTGGAATCCCAAATGAGATTTGTCAGTCAAGCGTAGCAAAATCTAATCTCATCCAGAGAAAAAGAAGAAAACAGACCAGAAAATGATCTGATTTTCCGATTTCATGGCCAAGGTTACCCCGGGAAGTGCTGAAAGTGGCATTTAAAGCCCGTAACTAAGGTGGCATGCCAAACTAAGCACTAATAACAGAGCAACCGTGTGGAAAGATATCGCTTTAACAATTTTACAGTTGCTAAGTGTGAAAATTGTAGTGTGGGCAAGCTCCTGGAATCTGTGGCAATTGGTTCAAAGAGCTGGAATTGATGCGCAGCGAGAAAACACTCTTGGCCCCTGTAACTCTTAAACACCGATGAGGTCAGCTCCTGCTTTTGCTGTTCAAACATAAGGCTGAACAGCTTCATTAAGGAGACCTTTTTTTCTCTTGAAGAATGGGGAAAAAAAAAAAAGCAACAACACAGTATAGAAGGGGGTTGGTAGCTTGATAGGATGGTGTTATCAATGTGATCTTGTGCTGTACAGACCTAAAAGAAAAAAAGATTAGGTGGCTGCACTTAAAAGATGATGCATTTTTGCCTGTTTTAAGTGCCATTCTACTTTTGTTTCAGACCCATATGCTTCTCATCCACGTGCACACGCTTCCCTCCCCTGAGTTACGCCCATGCACAGCTTTACTCACCGAAAATACCTCCCTGATGCCATACAGCGGGCACGATGCGTACGTGTCTCTGGGACAGGGGCTGTGAGATGATGATGTGTATCAGGAAGGTGGTAAAGGAGCAGATTGGAAGCCAGGCATATGTTCCCGTGTCTGGACTTATCTCTGGGCTGATTTGTGCTAGAGGTAGGAGACGCCTTGGAAGAATAATCTGTTGAATGAGTTTGTGTGTCAAAGTGGTGGCTACTGTGAACCAGCCGAAGGCCACTAAGCATGTTCTACAAATTATCGACCAACCTTCCTATCCCAGCATGGTGAAGTGCTTATACCATGGGCTGGAAGTAGTGAGGGCTCCAGTCCCCCTTGTAAAACTGTGTTGCCAGACTTTCCTCCTCTGATGGCTCTTGGCAGTGGCGTTGATGTTTGCTATCTTAGGGGGACCATCCGAGGGCAGACCCACCCCACCAGAGATGGCCGGGCAGTGGAGGCCCCGGGGGCTGGAGGACGCTTTGCTGGGACTGCTTTGCTGGGAGGCTTTGCAGAGATCCTGATGGTCCTTGGGCAAACACCGCTGGGAGGAGGGCTGTCTGCGGCACGAGGAGATGTTGTCATCTCCTGTGGCATGCCTGAACTTGGACAAAGGCACTTGGTGCCAGGCTGCAGCAGCGCTGTGGGTTGATGGACTGTCTGTACAAGGCATTGGGTGAGAAATGGCCATCGATGTTAGGGTAGGTGCCCAGGAGTGATGATTACAATAATCCTTTCGGTGAACATGGGAGACGTCTGAGGTGATGCCTTCTCCTGACTGGTCTGGTATCAGCATCTTCGCAGCTGAAGTTGTTTGAGTGCCTAAATGAGGCTGCAGGGATCAAGCTTTAGGTAGCTGTTAATTAAGGTGGTGGCTCTTGAATCAGCTGGCATTAGTGAGACTTGGGAAATTACCCTTGTTGCTCTTGGGTTAGGGCTGGGAATTTTAAGCCTTATCTATTTGACAGCATATATGTGTATAACCTGCCATTGAAAAGAGTTTGTCCTGGCTTGTGTGAAGCACAGCTAGGGAGCTCTTCAGGGCCAGTGTAATTTTTGTGAAGACTTTGTCATGGATTCCCCCCCCCCCCCATATTTCTAGCATTGTAAGCCTTGCAGATCATCTGTGTGCCTTTGTCTTGTGGCTGGTTTTAACTCTCGCCTTTTAAAAGTGAGGATTCCTATGTGATAGCACTAGAGAGGCGAAACGTGTCGGTGGTTGGCTGGGCTGCAATAAGCTATTTCTGCACCAATTTCTTCTCTCACCTCATGTTGATGTCAGCATGTTGTGTTTCTAGAACGAGAAGTCTAAAGCAGCTTATATTTAATGCTCTCTCCAGAGAAAGACTGCAGCCTGACATGCTCGCGCAGAGTAACAAGCTCTTGTCTTTCAAGGACGATCCAAGAATCATAGAATCATAATGGTTGGAAGAGACCTCAAAGATCATAAAGTCCAACCGTATCCCCGATGCCACCATGCCCACTAAACCATGTCTCGAAGCACCACATGCAAATGTTTTTTGAACCCCCCCAGGGACGGTGACCCCACCACCTCCCTGGGGAGCCCGTTCCAGTGCCTAACGACTCTTACAGTGAAGAAGTTCTTCCTAGTATCCAACCTGAACCTCCCCTGGCACAACTTGAGACTGTTTCCTCTTGTCCTACAAGAAGACGTCATGGGAGCCCCTGCCCTGGACCACGTTGCGCCACGGGCTTCCTGATGTGGGCGACGAGCGTCTGGGCAGGCGAAACCCTTCCTCGGTGGGTGGGAGCGAACGGGTGCTCCAGGACAGGCTTCTGCAGGGGCTGCTCAACCTGGCAGCAAGAGCTTGGAGCTGGCTGGCTTGGCCTAAAGATTATGAGTTAGTATTTCCCTTTTTGTTTTTAGGAAAAAAGCTTAGAAAGCATCAGAGGTCTGAAGAGCAGAGAGGAGTTTCACTGTTCTCCTGCTAGTCCTTGTCTACCATAAGCACTAAGTTGTATAATCCTGCACATTAACTCATTTTAAACATCTTTACTGTATCACCTGCTCCAAATAAGCTGGAGGTCTGGTTTAACCTCCCTTGGAAGCAAAAAGCGGAGCTCTAGACTTTCTCCATATGGAGGATTCCTGGTGAAATGAAGGAAAAGCAAGAGAAATGCTGATTCAGTTCTTTCTGTAGATCCCTGTACCACCAGCCTCTTGTGTTTTGGGAGAATTATGCACCATGTGTTGCCCCTGCCAGCTTGCCAAAAAGCAGAAGACTTTTATGGAGAAATTGTGTGTATGCAGTGCTTAAGCCTCTGCTCTCGGGGGCCGTGCTACCCCATTGAAATTGGGAAAATAAAGCAGTCCCATGGTGTGTTTTTGCAGCCCATCCCTGCCAGCTCCTCCGGGCATGCTGAGGCATTGGGAAGACTGGGAGAGACTGGAAAAAGCGCTCTCCCTTTGCGGGGAGCAGCCGCATCCTGCTGCCAGCAGCGTGGAGTGGCATGGTGTTGGGCCTTGGCTGGGCTTTTTGGGGTTGGTGGGTTTTGGGGGGGGGTCGTTTTGTTGTTTTAGGGTTTTTTTGGTGGTTTTTAAGGTGGTTTTTTGTTTGTGGGGGATTTTGATGTTTTGGGTTTTTTTGCAATGCCAGGGAATTGAAAGTATTTGCAATCAGGCTGTATTGTAGTTGTAATCTGTGGCAATTGTGGACATAGATTTGTCTTATCCTCCCTATTTATCATCTTAAATTTGTTCAGAGCTGGCTCAGTCTAAAGATGCTAGAAAGGCTGTTGTTGCGTCAATGGGTTTGGCTTCAGAAATACGTTGCCTGCATGGGTACTTAGAACTACATCCACTGGCATGTACTGCAAGCTTTTTTCTGACGCCGGGAATGCACAATATGTGTTTACCTACATAACTCTTTTATAACACATTTTATAAACTTTAACCTTTCCTTCATGTGCTTTACTGCATCAGCTGTGTTTCTTGCAGCCGGAGATATTTGGATTCCTGCCTGTCTGCCTCCTAAATGAGCAGGTGTGACCTCATACATTTCAAGTGACACATGGGAGAGATTTCTGGCTTTATCAGTAATAGGGAGCAAGAATCGCTTACTTTTCTCTCTAACCTTTTTGGGTCGGGGGGTAGGAGAGCTGGGGGTGGGTATCACGATACTCGGTGATTCCATCTGTCACATGCCTGGGTCCAAGATGTCACTGCTGGCTGACTGCTGGTATCTCTGCGGGTGGCAGAGGCAGCTGTTAAAGGCTAATGTGTGTTAACTTGTGGTTTTATATCTCTATCCACCTTCCAAACCCTAAGGGAAAGTGAAATGGGGAGCAAATGAGTGGAGCAGGAAAAGGATGGCGGGGCAGATGTGGAAGAAGTCAGAGTGCATTGGGTTCAGTCTTTGCCTGGGCTGGAGAAGACTGGGGGGAAATGATGCTATTTTTGCAAACCATCATTTCACCGGTGGTTTGCTGATAGAGGCTTTGAAAAAAGGAAAGGACCAAGGCTGCCTGCTTCTTTTTTTTTTTCCTCTAATGAAGCAGCAGCACAGCCCCTTCGAAGTCTCTGGACTTTGGTTTACAGCCAAGCAAGTTAATTCCTCCAGGTTGTCTCCGCTTCTGAACCGGTGGCTAATCCACTAAATAATGAGCCTGTCTGTTTTTTTAAAAAACCTTCAAATGATGAAGCATTAGCTCCTAAACCACCTAGGGAAGCAGCATCTGGTGTGTCTATTAAGCCATATGCACTCAAATTCAATATAGCAACAGAAAAAGACAGGGTGAGCATTAATTAAGAAGTCCACTGATAATAAGAACTGACTCCTCTGTAGAAACAATCTGTACTTGAAATAGTTTGATTTTTAAAAGGAAAAGGAAGAAAAAAAAACCTAATTGACTAAAGCTGAACTTGGAATATTCTAAAAATAAGGGTATTTTAAGGGGCAGGTTGTCATCTATTTTTAGACAAATAGTATGATGGATTCTTTCATTTGTGCATTGCTGCCTTTCAGCTCAAGACCTGGTACCCAAATGTTATTGCCTCCTGGAGAGCAGATGCTCTTCCCACATCAGCGAGAGCACTGCCTGCTCTGTTCCTCTAAATTACTTGAATGGATAGAGTGACGAGGCAAGGGAATGTTTTTAAAAAAAACACCAAAAAAGCCTACAAAAAAACCTAAAAAGACTCCAACACCTTTAGGTTGTGGGTGGATGTGTGTTTAGGTATTTGTGTGTGTATATATGTATATAAAGCTATCTGATGCACACTTAAGAGGTGACATTTGAATAATGTTTCATAACTAGGCAAGGAGATGACGATCTAACTACGGGTACTTGGCTGATAAACAGGATTGCACAGCGGTGCGTGGCGGTGTGGATTTAGTACTGTGGATGGAGGAGAGGGATTTCAGACCTGAGGTCAAGACCCGGTGGATTCCCGTACTGGGGTATGTTCTGTTCTCCTGGCCGTGTCTGCAAGCCCAGCTGGCAGCAAACTTCCCCAGACTAGGAAAGCAAAATGCACCAGTCTCAATTTAGATTGCCTTGGCTAGCAGAGGGGGTGAATTTCATCGGTAAATGTTAGCAGGCTTGCACAAAAATAATCATTAATTTGCCCTGGTATCTTTTTCTGCAGTTTGTCCAGTTGTGGTAGACTCAACTGGAGGATGCTGTGGTGTTTGTGATGGAAAAAGGTTAATTTATGCATTGTAAGCTAATCCTTATGGTTTGGCTTTGTTTCAGTCCTTGCCCTGCTCTCTCTTCTGATCTGTTCCCTGGGGGTATTTTGACCAGAAGCCCTCGATGCGGCTATAAATTAACCGAAATGAGTAGCCATGGTGTGTATGGGAAGGAGACAACTGAATGTTTTGAGGGTATATAAAGTACGTGTGTCATCAGCAGAGCTCATTGCTGGGAACATTGTTACTGGAGCGGCTACCAAGTGTTTTCTGTGAATGTTTCTGAATGAAATAAACAAAACTTTTCAAAATTCTTCTCATAACTTTGACTAAGATAGCATTTTGCGGAGTGAAAGTATGTGGGTTTTGGACAACCAGTGGAAATTATTTAAATGTATTAATTATCCAGGAATTCTTAGAGGAAAGATCATTTAGGAAAAAATAGTTTCTAATGACAAGTTTTGAGCAACCATAATTATAGGTGCATCTCCGTACTTTTGCTGTTAAGGAATCCAGACAGTGAGTAACTGGAGTGTGTCCGAGTTCCCCCAGCGCCCGTTGCTCCTCTTGGCAAAATAAACTCACGGGTTCTAGTAACGGTTTGGCAAAAGTCTAGCAATTTTACAGATGCGTTGAAAACCATTTATACCTGCTTTTTCCCCACATGGAGAGCCCTTCTCTGTTAAGCAGATCTTTTTTTTTCATGCCTTTCTTGATGAACAGTTGTCAGTCTGAGTTCCTTGTCATACCAAAGCCAGGAACAAAAAGGAGATAAAACCTTCTCTTCCAGCACAACCAGATACAGAAAGCTGTAACTAACATCTCGATGGGAAAGGAATAGTATCTGTTCCATATATATTAACATGTGCATATATACCTGTATGTGCACTTGCGCATTTGTGTGGGTATTCTGATTTTTTTTAAAGGAAGGAATCGTGAAGTTGAAGTGAACACTGGAGATAAATAGAACTGATTTTTTTATCTACCATGGGAGTAACTGAGTCTGTCTTGGTTAATATAAATCTGTTATGAGGCCGCAGGTCTGCTTTGTGAAGTCGGAGCAGTGCATATGGTAGTAATTGAAATCTCAACTGACACCTGACTCCTGTATTCCAAAACTCAAAGAAAAAAAAAAGAGAAAATAAAAATATATTTTTTAATAATCTGTGCGTCAGAATGCTTCAGCAGCTCTCCTTTAGATCCCAAAGATACAGGGTGCATGTTTCTGGTGTTATAAAAGAAGTGGAGAGCGGTTGCTGCTTTCGTGTTCCTATGGACAGTCGCTACCATCTTCCCAGACACGAACAGCGTCCGAAGAGCCTCCGGGTTACAAGAGGAATATCCGAGCGCTGAGGCTTGGAGATGTGCGGGAATCGTGCAAGCTCTGGCCTACCTTGAGATGCAGGCATGTCTGCTTGCTCTCGAAAGGCAAAAGTATTGCTCTCGAAAGGCAAAAGTATTTCCTTCAAAGGCCGAGTTGTCTTGTAGAGCAGCGTACATTGATGGCCAGGAGGTCTGACCTACTCGGTAGGACCCTGCCCAGTGCGTATGTGATAGAGATGGCTGTATGCCGGCATTCAGACTGGGAGCTGAACTGTATAGGCTCAAGGGATTAAGCCAGCCCTTCTGACTGCATTTGCCTTACAAGAGCTAGCCAGAACCAGAGGTCTTGGGTGGTTGTTGGCTTTGTTTTGTTGTCTCTGCTCTCGTCTCTCCTTGGTGCGCAGCCCTCCCAGGTCCTATCACGGAGAAGTCAAAAGGAATCTGCGGGTGATGTTCCAGACCTGGCATTATGGTTTGCAGCCAAACCGTCTAATGAACCCAAAATGACTTGTGCTTGGCTGACGTTGGCAGCAGTCGCTGCCTTCCCAGCCTTGTGAGCCACCGAGTTAGGCTGTTGACTGCCACGTCAGTGTTGATTGCCACAGTTGTCATTATTAGTTGTCTTTCAGATTTTGCGATTTTCATTCCCACGAGTGTCCATTTCCGTTTCGCTCCCCAGAAGCGAATAGAGTAGGAAGTTCTGGAAGGGTTTTGGCTTTGCTTGGATATGGTACAATGTGAAAGTAGCCTTCCTGCGTTGTAGAGAAATACACTCCTGGCAGCGTGCCGGAGTCACCGGGGATAAATTGCCACACAACTTACCCCTGCGTGGAAGGCTTACCTTAGTCAGGTAAGTGGATTTGCCTTGAAAACATCCAGCAAATTCAACTATTGATGGTTTTAAACTCCATGAAGCAAATCTGTGCATCTACAGGACGAGTCTCCTGCTTCATTCACCTTAGAAGCAAGGTGGAAAGTTATTAAAAAGGGTCAGAAATGCATTTGACATCTGTGGCACAAACATACTCAAATCTTCATCTTGGGGAGGGAGAGCCTTCAGTTAATGGGATTTAGGAAGTTTCTCTCCTTTTTAAGACCTTGTTAGGTGAGGTGATTGCCTTCCCACCTAGTACCAGGCCAATAACGAGACTTTTGATGGCTGTCACTCAGCAAGGGCAGTGAATGAAGTTAGATGATGGTGACAAATTGCTTGCCGTGTTGGCTGCAGAAGGGGTTAGGAGAGGGCAATTGCCTGCCTGAAGCGATGCGGAGCAGGTGCACTCGCACCTCTGCTGGGTAATGGGGAGTGCATCCCATTAGACTTAATCTGTGCGTGCATGTCAGAGTGAGCGCTGCAAGGTATTGTAGGCTTCAGTATTCTCATAAAATCCTTAAAAAGCAGAAAAAGAACCACGTAGTAGGCAGAAATGTGTTAATTTCTCTGGCAAGGTCAGTGCAGCTCCGGAGAGCAGCACTGCTGTGTTGACAGGTACCAGCAAGTTCCTGGCCCTATATTTCTTTTTCTTTCAACTTTTTTTTTTCCCCCCAGTTTTCTCTAGGCAAAGTTCTTTTTGCCCCCTCCAGCCAATGCCCTGCACCTTTCCATCATGACTTTCATTTTCTCTCACCATGGATTTCTTGCTTTCTGCAGTCATTCCTTGCCTGTGAGACGAGACCTGAGCTGAGTTTTGCCCTGGGCACATCAAGGGAGGGGAGGGATGCTGGGCAGTGTTGCTCAGGATGGGATGGTGCTTCGGGGGAAAACATTCTAGGAAAGGGTCTGTCTCTGGGGATGTGAAGTGCACGTAGTGGAGCAAAGCTCACCGGCGATGGTCCAGAAAAATGGTGTGACTGTATGAAGAAAATACGTCTGGATCTTTCCAAAGAGAACTGTTCTTGGGGCTGGAGTTGGGGGATCGGCTAAGATTTTTCTAGACTGAATCTCTCTGTTTTGGTAGGGTTTTGTTTGCTTCCCTGCTTTCATTGCTGGACAAGGCCAAGAGCAGATGCTGCTCCAGGTCCCACGTTGCTGAGATGTGGCAAGTGGAGTGTCTTTGAGCTCCATCCGTACCACGCTGGAGATGAGCGGGACAAATGCTCTCCTTGCTTCGGGTGATGTCTGTAATGCGAAGAACGTAAATGTTCATTTGTTTTCCATTTGGTTTTGAGCAGAGTTAATCCCGTGTCAACCAAAATTGCAGTGCAAGTCCTAAACCAGTGAATCTTCTTCCAGGCTTTCATGCTAACTCCTTAGAAATAGCCACTCGGCTGTGTGCGTTGCTGTGTAGCTACCCAAGTCCCGCTAATTTTGGTTTCCTAGCTAAATCCTCGTTGGTCGTTTTGAATTTTTAGAGTGGGATTTCCAAGGGAAGCAAACAAAAGTTCAGTTTGTAGAGCTATCTGTGGGTACGTGAAAGGTGTGGAGTAAAACCTCTATCCCATTGCAGCTAGTGCTGAGCCTTCGGTCACTCCTGGTTTTCTGGGAGGGCTTATTAAGTCCCTCGGAGCGGCTGGGCACCGACACTTCGAGCAGAAGACAAAAATCCCATGCTCATTTCTTGCCTAAGTGTAGGACTTGTCAGAGCCGTCGGTGCTATTGGGGGTGATGTGAACTTGGGTTGCCGAATCGTTAAAGATGGGGCGTTGACATGCATTTGGGTGTTTCATGAGTGGACGTGCAGGACTTCTGGAAACCCAATTGTGGCTTAAAGTTTTCACCCAACATCTTGCTGATGGAGTAAGTGAGTGTCTGCGAAGGGTGCTAAGTATTTGTTAAAATTGGTGCCTTTTTGTTTTCAGAGGCCTAACATTGCTGTTTTCCCTCTAGGAGCGAGTGAGCCCTAGTAGCATCTCAGAAACATCTCCTCGCTGAATCCAACTTAATCCAGAGAAATTTGCTGGACTTGGTTATGGGGGGAAAAAAAAAATAAATGCCTGCTTAAAGCAGTATCCTTTATTAAATTTGAATTTGTAGCATGGGATGAAAACTGTCTCTCTTCATAAAGGGTATACTTTATGAATCAATTCTGTGATGGTGGTTGACGGAGGCTTTATACAGAGTGTATGCTTGGGAATTTAGCTTGGGCACAGACACAGCTGCAAAATTTTGGGCCAGCAGCAGAAATTTCCTCATCTGTCTTTCATGAAATCATTGCAGCAACGATCACCTGCCTTCGTACCTCAGCAGCAAATGCTTGCATAGGAAGGGGATGACAAATACAAGTCTCACCGCCCCCCAGGTTACTCTTAAGAAATATTAATTGCTTGTAAAGCTAGAGGTAAATAATGGAGAGGGTGAAAACAGAAGGGAGGGAGTCTCTGATCCAAATCCCTGCAGGGCGGGGGGTTGAGCTGAAGGCACTCTCAGACCAAAAGTAATCCCGCTGCCATGAACCCCGTAGGTGAACACCCCCTGTCCTGATAACAAACATCATCACTGCACAACAAAACCAAACGGATTTGCGTGGGCTTTGCCAGGACCTTCACTTGCCTGCAGCCCCTCATTTTCTCAGTTAATCGTGCTGGTGGGTCAGGTCCTGCTTTCGGGGCTCACCCAGGGGCTGCGGGGTGCAGGGACTCGGGCGTTGCTGGGGACTGCGGGCGCCGAAACCTGTTCTGTAGTTAGTGCTCCATCTCGCTTGAGAGCTGCCTTGCGAACAATCAGTTGATACGGTAACACCATCAAACAGTCGAGGTTTTAAAAATACTTTGGTTTCCGAATTACAAATTGCAGTGATTTTATTTTTTTTTTAAGAGCAGGTGTTGTTACGGTGTGAGAAGAGCTGGCTGGAGCGACAGCACGAAATCTTCTCGTGCATGTAGACCAGCGGGCTTTTCCATGCATATGGATGAAAAGAGAGGAACTATTTGTATTTTTCCCAATAGGCTTTACTGATGTCTGACATATTACCACAGGTCTTCTAGCGGAATAACAAAGAAAACAATAGTTTTCCTCCGTGGTCTCATCAACTCTGAGTTCTGGCTTGGTATTAACAAGTAAACAATGTTTGCTTCTACTAGATTGCCTTATGCTACAGAGATAAAAAAATTACCAGGAAGATAAGGTTTGATAAACGAGTTACTGTTGTGGGTTGGTGTGGTTTTTTTTTTCCTTTCTGAAAATAACCCAAACCGAATGCTGCCAACTGAAAGGAACAAGGGGAGAAGTCACTGAAGGAGGAGGTGATTGGATATATATTTATTGCGTTTGTAGGAGTACATTATTGCTGATTCAATGAAATAAGAAAATTGTTTAGGCTTGCCTGAACGAGCATTACTTTATCTAATCAACCTCTTCTAAATTGGCCTTAATGTACTTCTATAAATACATTATTTCCAAACCCCAGGTTGTGTGGGCAGCATCAATTCTGCTCTGCCGTGGCACCGAAATATGCCCACCCTTTTATTCCATGTTGGAAAGCATTATCTTTTTTTTTCTTATGAAATTGGTTAGAAGGATAATGGATCATACATGCCTGAGTGGGATGGGTTATTTAGCGGTGGGGTGCTGGCTTCTCTGTAGGCAGGCTGCTGGGCGCAAGTCTGGGCTGCCCGATGTGTAGGGCTGATTTTGGTGATCCTCTGGTAGCCTTCTTGTGTCCTTCAGGCCAAGAGGACTCGGCATCCTTGTGAATGTCTGTGGAGTGAGTGTTCCCCTTTTCCAGGGACATGGGAAGCCAAAGTGCCTTGGCATTTTAAGCACTAAGAAAACTCTGTGGCTTAGGACTCTTCAGATGGCTGCCAGGCTGGATATTGGGATTTTTTTAGAAGATAACCTCCAAAATGTGACCAGAAGGCTGATTTCATGAGGAAAAAGAAGGATGCGTGGTCAGAGTTTAGTTTACAACCTCAAGCAAAGGAGCTGGGGTGGTGTTGGTTTGAGTGCGGGAAAAGGAAGAGCCGCAGTCAAAGCCTGAAAGGAACCGACGGACTTTGCCCCGAAGAGCCGGGGTCGGGGGCTCAGCCTGTCCTTGTGCCGGTGGCCAAGGAAGTTTCTGGCGAAGCAAACAAAGGAGGGTTTGAGCGCAAGGCCGACGGACTTTGCCGCGAAGAGCCGGGGTCGGGGGCTCAGCCCGTCCTTGTGCTGATGGCCAAGGAAGTTTCTGGTGAAGCAAACAAAGGAGGGTTTGAGCGCAAGCTGGTGGCTTTATGCCTTGCTAGCAAAGCATACAACTTCTCCTTGCTCCTCCCAGAAATTAAGCTGGGACCATTCCCTTAAATGCATTAAATGGTTGTAATTGTGGTGTTAAGCTGAAATGATAAATCTAAAGGTCTTCACGTGTGGATCATGAAAAAGCGAAGTAGCATTACAGGGCTGGGAAGCAATAAACCATGGATTCATGCAAAAAAAACCCAACAACCCTTGTCAGCTTTGCCTTAGCTAAGTAGTTAATTTAGCTCAGAACTGGTGGAATTCCCTGTAGTTTGTGTGGGGAATTTCTCGGTTATGCTGTGAACATCAGAGTAATATTTGGTTATCTGAGACAACTGACAAGTGTTGGAGCATGACAGCTATTGGGAAAGCAAATTCTAAAGACGGATTGAATCAGAATATATTCTAGTGTGCAGGCTGCTAGAGGTGTGTATGACGGCAGAACAAAAAGCAGGATCGTTTTAATTAACGGTAGAAGAGGCGCTGTCAACATTAGCAGGTGGGATGGCACGTTGGGGATGGATTCATAGGGAGAAGCAGTGTGCTGTGTGTCTTGCAAGGCTCTGCTTTGCACTCCGTGTGGCTTGGTCCGTTGGAAAACCCTGGAGCACGGTAAGGGCACTCCCCGGGCATGTCTTCGGGTTGAGTTTCATCTCCCTACAAATCCATTTTGCACGGTTGGTATTGTGTGCTGAGGGATGGTAAGTGGGGATAATTGAGAGGTTCACTCCAAAAATACACTCCTGAACCAAGTGTTTCAGTATAAGTACGTTTACGTTGTATTTTGCAGCATTTACTTTGTTTGCACTTGCCTTATTTAAGCAGCTGTCCCATTTTGGCACCAAAACGTGGTATGGTCGGTAGCTTGGCTAACCCTACACCTGTAAACAAGGGTGTCTTTCCTCCATCAAACCGTGACTCTTTGCTGTGCTCCGATGAAATACAAAGCACAGTTACAGGACTGCGTTTGGAAGATGCTGTCGTGAGTGTACGGTTCAGCTAGCCGACAGATTTCTCCAAAGGAGAGAGACCTTTAGCAAATGAAAATACGAGTGCTACAAGGAGAGGCCATGAAAGCAGCCCAAAATCTGTTTCTGTCCTCTAAGAAGGGTTTAGGAGACCTTTGTCCCTTCTGTGATGTCCTGATGTTGGTATGGAGGTATCCTAATGAAGCGATATGGAGAAGATAAACTATTTTATATAACTTATACAAACTTATGTGGGGGAAGGTGTGTGGACTGATGTGTACTTTTGTGACAATGATGAGGATTTTGGTTCATAACCAGCACTCTAGCAGGGTGCTTCCCACCCCACTGTAGGACCTCACGGGGTTGCGTCCCAAGGGTGTGCAAGCAGTCGCGTTTGGTGGTTGGTGAGCATCCGCGAGTAAGGCTGGAGGTGACGAGGTATCTTTAAGCCCATCGGCTCACACTGGTTGGGGAGCTGAGCCATGAAAAGCCCAATGTTCGCATGAAATGAAGTCGCTAACTTTGGAAACTGCAGCTGAGGAGCTCATGACTATTCATTTTAGGTGTTAAAAGGTCTGTGGGGTTTGGGGGATTAGGATGTGAGATGCTGCACGGGTTGCAGGGTAAGGGCTCTCGGGGCGAACTGGCCCGTGGGGAGGTGGTGGCTCTTACACTGGGGGGCTTTGCTGGAGAGCAAGCTGGAGAAATCCAACAACAGACAGACCGTATTTGATCCCCGCAGGGCGATAGGAGAAGTTTAATGCATAACCTTCTGCAAAAGCGAAAACGTCATCGTTTATAACCTTTTAAGCAGCAGTCTCTTTGAAGGGAAATAACAGATAGCAATCTGGTTATTTATTTATTTGACATACTTTAAAAAAGATGAGAGCTAGTTTCTATGTTTGTTGGTCTTCAGAATGACATACAGCTCTCCGAGTAAGCCACACATAAGTTTCATAGACCGTGGAGGTATATTTTGGTTTTTTTTAAGAGCTATCGGTAAATCCAGAGACTAGCAGATAATATACTCAGCTTGAAAATGATAAGCATGGAGATATGAAAACCATTCCTTTCCCTGCTGTTGAAATGGGAAGATTAGTGGAAATGTCATGGCTTAGAATTCATGAAGCAATGTTTCCCTAATCAGCCATCAGACTAAATTGCCAGAATACAGTATATTTGTATTTATTTCTTTTATATGAAAAGGCTCTGTCTAAAGGCATGCTGAAACAGGTGTTACAAATGAGCGGCAACCCTTATACATAATATTCTGGGTTATAAGGCTTATCTCTTAATTGTGTCAGGTCTGTGATTAGCTGCTGTAAAATAGCTTGGCATGCAACTTGGTAAATACTTGCCATAACTTGCTCTGCGGG
>NW_009614726.1:49726-68227 GCF_000690535.1 Cariama cristata
CGGGTGTTGTTCTCTGTTTTTTTTCGGGGGGGGGGGGGGGGGGGGTATGGCCCACCTGTGGCTGGTGATGCCACGTCCTTGGGCTTTGGAGCAAGTAGGAGGCAAAGGTTTGCTTTGCTCTGAAAGAGGGCTTGGCAATGCCTGCAAATAACTTGCTGCTTCCAGGTGCAAGTGGTGACATCTGGGTGGATGTGTCCGTATTGTTTCTGTTCTTCTTGGGAGACGTATCTATGTGCGAAAGTACCAGGTGATAGAATTTGCTTAAGTGCGTCCTGTACATATAAACATAAAAATATATATGTACACACACACAAACACGCATGTACCCCGCTGCTCCTCAGCTGGAGGCTTCTGCCCCTTCGTGTCTGGACGCTAACTAGAATGAGTGAATTAGCAAAAACCGCGGCAAATCATGTAAACTGATGAGCTTGCTTCACTGAAGCAGGTGAGGGAGAGATGACTCCAACTGATCTGCTGGCAGATTAAGAGGGGTGGTAACTTCGGGGCAAATAAAACTTTTCCTTCGTTAGAGCCGGGTACGGGAAAGGAAACGAGCGCCCTCAGCTCTTCCCGGGATGGGGCGATCTTTGTGCTTCCCTGTTCTGTAAGGGGAGCAGGCTGGAAAATGGCTTGGCTTAGTCCTGAAGATGCTGTGTGAGCAGAGAGAGAGGGGAAGGATGCTCCCTGGTAAAGGGAGCTCACAGGGTAAGTAGGGGATGAGGGACATAAAGCAGAAAAACGCACAAAACCTGGTGGGACAACATGGGATATCTCCCCAGTTAGCGACCTTGTGATGGGAACCCCATGGGCTCAATAAGCATGCCAAAAAATACTGCCTGCTATTTTGAGGTTATATTACTTTTTTTTTATCTAGCATGGACAAAATTCATGTTTTCTGGTTTGGGCTGAGATTTATAGCGGTGCAGGATATTAGTACTTTTCCGATTACAGCGCTGTGGCGGTGGGAGACTTCCATGCATCCATCCCTCTTGCTGCTAGGAGGCTGACAGCACGTGCTTATGCCTGCATGTGTAAGGGTTATTAATTTCTTTTGGATGCAAACCTAAAATTAGTGTCCCTTGGCTTTTTCCTAACTGAAAATGGTTTTTTAAATATGTGAGAATCAGAAATCAATTTTTTTTTTGATACCTGAGCCTATCGTTCACATGATCGTTTGTCATTAGGCAGAGCGGGCAGGAGGTTAATTGTAATTGCGTGGTCACCTGGACTATTGTGCGATTTGAAGCAGAGTTTCTCTGCTGTGTCAGGTCCAACAGTATATTATTTGAAAGCGTTAGTGCCAGGTTGCTCTTTAAATCTGCCAGGGAACTGAAGAAGAAGTGATTTAAGCCTTCGATTTAGTGCTCTCTTCTTGCTGTCCGCTTCAGGTCACTTTACTAGCGATAGCAGAATGTGAGTGGAATTGAAATACAGATTTTTTTTTTTAATAAATAAAATCAAAAGTAGCAACTGGGAAGGTGGAACCCTTCATCTTGGTAACTTAATACCATGTATCTTTGTTGACAACTCACTAATTATTCTAAACTATTCAGTTCCCCTCCAGGAGATCCAGACTTCAACATTAAAGGCGAGCTGTAAGGAATGAAAGCCTTGTGCCAATTCCCTACAGCTTTTATTAAGCTGCGGAAAAAACCCAAGGTTTTTTTGCATCGTGAATAACAGTGATAGAGGGGTCAGCAATTTACCCACATCAGTGGAGATTACTGGGTTTGGGGCCATAATTGTAAGCACTTGACAGCTTCAGTAATGCATATTTTCTACCGAGGAGGAGGCGAAGCAGGGGAAGGAGGGCACGACTGGCTGTGCTCGGCCGAGGTCTCCTTTCATTGCTTTACACCGGAGGTGGTGATGTCCAGGAATGCTGTGAAGGTGCACAACTGATCGGGAATGTCTGTCTGGGATGGGTTTTGGCACAGACTTTTCCCCAGCCTTCCCTTTTTTGGGATGATGGATCATTGGCAGACCTGCTTGGTGGCTGGGACTGGGTTTGGTGGCTTCGGTGTGGTCTGGTCTAGCTCTCAGGCTTGCGGTTTGGTACCACTTGTGGTTTGGTACTGCTCCCAGACTCAGCTGTAGGTTGCTTGGTCTCTGTATGTGATGGTGGTACGTACCCTCCCGTAGCTGTGGGATGGCCGGTTCTCTTGGGCGTCGATGCGTTTGACCCGCACCTGGGTGGTCCTGGGTGAGCGTGGGGGGTGGCTGGGTGCGGGATGAGGGTTGTGGTCTCTTGTGGGGTTTGGACCATGAAAACTGCATGTCGGGCTGTATGGCTTTAGAAAGGAGAGGGCAGGAAGAAGCTGCCTGTCTGTGAGAGCGTGTCCTGCATCCCGGAGGAGGTGAAGGCGAACCCGTGCCTGGTGGTGCTGCCTGGAGGCGGCCCTGGTGCGGCCGATGCTGCGTCAGGGCCCGGTAGTGACTTTGGCATGTGCTGAAAGGGAAGGTCTGGATAAAACCCCGCTCCTTAACACCTTTGTTCTGGGTTTTAAGTCCAGTTACACATTCACTTCTGCTTTTAAACCCCTCTTGAAGACATCTCTTGTGGAGATGCAGGACTTGCCCAGACAATCAGAATCCCTTCGTTACCTTCATTCACCAGCTGGTTACTCTTAAATCTCTAAACTCTGATTACTGTCTTGTCTAAATGCTAAATTCGTTTTCTGTTGTTTCACCTTTGTAGCGAATTTTTTCTCTACTTCATTGTAACCCATCCGTGTGTTTCTGGTCCAAAGCTCTTTGCAGGGAGAGACAAGCCTGAAGGCTTCTAAATTCGGGGCTCTGTAAGCAGAGCATGTTCCTACGTTATCCCTGGAAGAGACGGCTTCATCACCTTCTGCTTCTTTCCTCAGGCTGGAAAAGGGCAGCCTTGGAAAGCAAAACTTCCTATTTAGGTTTCTTCTTAAATCTAATTTCTTGGGAGCAAAGGAGAGCTTGCTTCCCCCCCACCCCTTTCTCCTTCTAAAAAAAAATAAGATCAGTCAAAAATTCTTCCTGAGGATGAGTGTACAGTGATCCTAATGCCTTCTCCAATGCTGGCCTTTTGTCTTCTTTCCCCTCTGCCTTTTATTTATATTATTCTTGGCCACCTTTCTTGAAGGAGCTATTGATTAAAGGATGCAAACTGCCTCAGATCCTGCATATCAAGCTGCTCTTTTTTCCGAGTTACTCGGTATGTGAAGAGCATCCATTTTTGCAGTGCAGTGCAGCTTTACCCAGATACCTGGTCTCTCCAGCTCTCTCTTTCTTTTTTCTTTTTTTTTTAATTTTTTTTTTAATTTTTTCACCCCTCCCATCCTGCTAAATGGACATTTTGTCCAATCCTGTTTGCACAGACCGACAGCTATAGAGGTCTTGGAGAAAAAGCCAGATCCTTGCACGTACAGCCTAACAAACAGCATGAAAATGTCAAGGCACAAGTAAAATATATCACCGTGCTTCCCCGTCAGATTTTGGTAATATCACCCGGATAAATTGACAGAGGAACACCTGCAGCAAGTTAACCTCTTTTTATTAGCCCTTGTTTCACATATTTATACTTGGTTAGGAATATAGGAAGTGCTGGGGAGGAAGCTTTCAGTTATTTTCTGGCAGGACGAAAAGCTCCCTCTTCTTCACGCCGAAAGACAGTCTGGGGCAGTGAAGTTGCTTTCAAATAGCACAGCAATTAATAAAGAAAGAAAAAATAATTTCACAGTCTGTTGTTAAATTAGCAATTCTTCAGAGTGTCTGGAGTTCCTGGCAGAATTAATATGCGCTCTGAAGCCTTGGGCAGCCTCGGTGCATATCGTTTACCCAGCAGCTGTAAGAGCGAAATGCAGAGACGAGGAGAGGTCCTCGATTGCATGGGAAATACTGGAATTATCTGTCTGGTAATCATTCAGCAGCCTTGTTCACTAATAATCAAGAAACATTTGGATTCCATCCCTTGTTCTTTCAAGACAAAAGTAGCAGAAACAGTGGCTGGAAAATGATGTGTTAAGTAACACGGGATGCGGGGAAAAGGCAGGGAGCAACATACGTCTGAGCAGGGAGAAGAAAGTGCACAATAAAAGTGCAATAAATTTCCCTGGTATTGAGGGGGAATATTTTATAGCAGCTTTCTGCAAATTGAATGCATCTACATAAATAACATAGCGACACATTTAATTGCAACTATTTATTTTTAAGTTTGGCTGGATGACGAGAGAATTTCTGTGCGGAATAATGAACCTTGTGTTTTTGCCACTTGCGCAACTCTTAAAAAAAAAAAAAATTGTGAACGGTGTTTGGGCTAAGTGTCAGAGCCTCAGAAGTTCCTAGCTGCTCTCTAGTGCGTCTGAAAAGAAACCAACATCCAGAAGTGCATCCGTATGGAACGGATGCTGGATATTGGGGAGTTCAAGAGATGACAGGGAAGAAAATATTACCAGTCCCTACTTGAGTCAGGAAACTCCCATTTGGTCTTTCAGTGCAAAGCGTATCACTTCAAATAAAAGAATCAATACTGGGCTTTTTACATTTGCCTTCTGCTGGTTGAGCTGTTGGTGTTCGCATTTTCAGGCTTTCTTCTCAAAAAGGCTAGGAACCTTTTTTTTTTTTTCTTTCTCTCCCCTTTTGTTGTTTTTTCTTTTTCATGACAAGACTGATGCTTCAGATTCTCCTGCAGGCTCTGCATTTCAGGGCTGCTGAGCAGACAAGCGGCATCCTCCCGTGCCACCCTCGCCCGCTGGGTATCACAGGATAGATGCCACAATACTTGACAAGGCTTTGCAAACAAGGTGTGGAAGAGGAGCTGTGGGATGGCGGTTGTGTATGAGACGTAAGATGAGGAGGCGGTTGCGGTCTTTTTTTGCGAGGGGTAGGTATGCCAAACCCAGGGTGCGATGCCCTTGTACCCACACCAGCTGCTCCCCTTTCTCTCCTCTTGTTGTCTTCCAGTCTTCCCTTGAACAAATCAAACATGGATGGTTTCTGTAAAACAGAAGTATTGAAGTTTTGGTTTTTTTCCCCGAACCACCTTAGGAAGACTGTTCAAGTTGATGCGATGCAAGGGCATGGAGATGCAGCAGAAATTACAAATAAAGACAGTGCTGGGTTTCCAGGACAAACAGCCTCATGTAGGCAATGCTTATTTCTTTGGATGTAGCTGGAGAGCCATCTAAGCTACACGTGAGCAACAGTATCCCCTTATAATAGTTTGAGAATTAAATCTCCATAAATCAAGCTCAAAATGTTAAATAAAAAGCCAGTGAGAAGGGCCAGTGTGGCCACTGCGAAGTGTGCTTCAGGCTATTGTTTCACGGTATGAGGAGGTGGATTTGACAGGAAGGAGGTTGTGGTGGGGCTTCATGTAGCAAGAGGGAAGGCTGTGTTTGCTTTGCTTCGCTTTTGGCTTCACATCGGGGCTTCTGGAGCAGTTGTGTGTGTCAAACAGCCATTTTTGGGGCAAGAACAAAGTCCATGAGGAGAGGCAGTGGACGGGGATGCTAGCAGGACATCTCCCTCCCAAGAGCAGAATCACAGAATCATTATGGTTGGAAGAGACCTCAAAGATCATCATGTCCAACCGTACATCCGATGCCACCGTACCCGCTAAACCCACTAAGTAGGATGGTTTTGTCTCAGAAAAGTACTGTTTATAGTCTGACAAAGAAAATACATTCTTGGGATAGAACTGCATATTTTTCCCTTTGGGGTTTTGGTGTTTTTCTGTCTGGTCTGGGGTCACAGCAGTTCTAGCTGGTTCATGGCAAGGACAGTCCAACTCCAGCATCCAAAAGCCATGATGCCACCGCACAAACAGTATTGAGGTTGGCTCCGAAATCAGGTTTAAAGTGTCAAGTTGCATTGATTTACTCTGGATTTGAGCATGTTTGTTCATATGTTGCAAATTTTCTTCCAGAAATGGGAGAGATCGTGCTGAAATAAATTCTTCTGGTGTTACAGGGCTGCAGGACGGGAGCTCAAAGAAAAACTCCCGATATTGTCGGGCAGACGTGGGAAGAGTTGCCGATGCCCCAGGTTGCCCTTTGTTGAGCTCGTTCCTAAAGAGAAGCTCTTCAGAGGAGTTCCTTGGCCAGGCAGATGGACTGTGAAGTGATGCAGCGTTCAGCTGATGCAAAGGAGTTGTTTAGTCAACTTAAATAATGTCAATATTTTTATGTCTGGTTAATTAAACTGAAATCACGAAGCGATGTATCTGCATGCGGTGGGATAACCACTTGATGTTTCTGCATTTTGTGTGTGTGGAACTTGCTCAGCTTTCCTCGTTAAATTTCTCAGGGTATTAATACTTGCCACCTCCTCTTTGCGCACACCCTTTGATTTGCTGCCTCCTGACCAAAGCCAGAGCATCTCATGGTACACGTACCAGGGCAGAATTCAGCTCGGTGAGACCTACGTCTGTAACTCCAATGCAAAAACCCACAAACTTCTGTGGAAGGAGGCACAACTGAAGGCAGATGTTCCCCAAGGCACGCATCCACATTTCTTTCTGTGCACCTCTGAGCCGCCTGCCCTCTGCAGAATTGGCTAGCATCACCTGTATCTTAAATTTGCAAAAAAAAAAAACGCACCCACTTCCCCAGAGTCTATTTTATGTGCACAAACCCATTTAGCACACTTAGTCCAGGCAACTCTGGATAAATCTTTCCTATCTTTTTTTTTTGTCAGAAGGACTGTAAAAGATCCATCTCCGTCGCCCTCTGATGGAATTTGAATAGATGTGTCTGGAGTGACATATGTTCAGCCATAAATTACAGAGGAACAATTTTAAAATAAATTGTCTGCAGCCAGTCCTACCAAATTTACCTCTTGAGACAGATGATCATAAAGCTGGAAGCAAACAAGCCCTTAAACATTTGAGGCAGGATTTGAAAGGATCCTTCTGTGTAGGTGTTAGCATCACCGTAGGCTGGTGGGATATCGCCTATTTTGGACCAAAATAGTCAGCAAAGGAAAAGCTGATTTTTTTGCCACCTAGAAATCCTGTCCGTACCAGTGAAGTTGCGCGAGGTAGAGCCGACCAGAAGGAAGTATTTTAAGCGTTTTTACTTCTCTTTACTGCCTGTGTATGTACAGTCTATTAGTTCAGGCTAAAACCTTGAAATGTTGGTAGAGTAAACACGCATGACATAAATCAACAAAATAAATCCTCCCAAACGTCATATTTCTTGACCACAATGGGTTGCAATTGTCCAAACCACAGCATAATTAGAGAATCTTTCTTTCTTTGCTGGCTGAGCTCCAGATCCCTATGGCAGACTGAACCAGAAGACTTAAACCTCTTTTATTGTAGTATTGTGCCAGCAAACATGCAGCTTTGAAGAACTCTGTTTTCCAGGAGATTTTGCCAACTGGTCTTTGCATTACTGTCTGTAATACGTGGACACAGGGGGGTTTTGGCTGCATCATTTTTAAGTTTGATCCTGTCCCCCCGTTGCCATTAGGGATGATGCTTGTTATTGCTATTCAGTCAACGCCGCTATCGAACTCGAGGGAGTTCTGCGGCTTGTCCATCAATCTGCCCCTCGCTTAGCGTGCGATGCAACTTGAATGTTTAAGTCGCCGTTCACGTAACAAAGGATAACCCAGGGTGCGTGTCTTTGTGTACAGAACCCCCCCAAAACAGACTCTTGTGCCCCTTGGGTTACGCACGGAGCCAGGCATCTCCAGTTATGTTTACGAGCGTGCAGGAACAAATGTCTCCCTGCTGCCTTCTGTATCTTAAATTGTATTTTTCCCTTAGGTGCAGCGTTGTAAATCATCGCTTCCTCTGTTTAAGGGAGTAAAATGATTTCAGTTTGTCTTCATTAAAAAAAAAAAAGTAGTAATTTAAGCGCATCTTCATCCTGCACCTTGGAGAACAAAGTAAAGATACACAGATAGATTTTTATAGACAGAGAGATTTAGGGAGGTAGATATTTTGTAGCTGTAATAGGTGGAAAGGCTGTAGCAACAGGCTGTGGACTGCCTTTTTTTATAGTAAGCCAGATGGTTGGGGCTCCCTGAGACCAGCCCGCGTCCGTCCTGTGTAACCAGAGAGCGAGGAAGGCCACAGGTGCCACCGGGGCTGAGAGCCGAAGGAGCCCTTGTACCTACTTGCAAGGGCTGGTCACAGAAGTTTGGGGGTTGCTAGGAAATGACGCTTCATCCTAGGCAGGGCTTTGTCTAGCTATCGACCAGTTTTTCCCAGGGTTTGGTTTTTTTTTGGACAGGAAAGTTTGGGGAAAAAACACCGCAAAAGCAAAGCGTGCCCCGCGAGCCCTGCCGTCGACGCAGCTGCACGGTGCTGAGTGCTTTTGAAAAAATCTTCTGTTTCCTCTAAGAGCACTTATTTTCTATAACTTGCTTTCCTTCTGTGAAATCAAACCCCAATGATAGCGCAGGTTTGTGTATACGCTAGGATAAATCTCCTTCCCTACTCCTCCAGCGCGCTGCTGAGAGTTGAGGCTTGACTCGGGTTTTGCCTCATTGATTGCTTCAAAATCTTCTTTAGAGCAAAGTCGGGATGTGCAGAAATATAGCCCATTAAGATCTTAATGTAATCAGGAGCGTTTTCAAACGCATTGTGTTCTAGGTCTTTTTATGGCTTGCAAATGTAGCTGACTTGGGAATTTGATGAATTTGTCAGAGTGATGCCACGAGATGAAGTTTTATGCCGTTTAGGAGAAACACATTAATGTCATTAGTGGCAGTTAATCCTTAGTTTTCCAGCAACTATGGTCACGTCATAAATTGCCGCGTGACAATTTAGTGAGTCACGTGGTAGAAAAAGTGGTACGGCAAAGGGAGGAACTGAAAGTCCTAATTTATTTATATTCTTGTTTTCAAGGTGGATTTGGTATTCAGAGCTAGAGCTGATTTCAGTGCGGAGCGGAGGTAATTCAGCCTCAGTTAGCGTGGGTTTGGACAGAACAGCATCAAAAGACGCAGTGTTTTCTTAGAACACCAACAAAAAAAAAAAGGCTTAAAAGAGTATTTCCCACTTGAGATACATGAATCTGCTTACATCCGAGGTAAGGGGTGAGTCTCTTTTTTCAAGGTGCAAAGCCCTCAGATGCCCCCACTTATCCAGCAAGCTCCAGGAACCCATTTAAATGGACCTTTAGCAGGTCTCGGGCTGCAGCGTCGGGTGCCAGAGTTGCCTAGGGATGCTGGCAAATCTGCTGGATTCAAGCAAACCAGCAACTTCAAATTACAGTGTTTTATTAGTGGGTATTTATTTAATTCCCTTCAAATCCCCGAGGCGTGCTGCAGGAAGCAACGTAGCACTATTGCAGATAGAGACCAACCCTAAAAGAGATGTAATCAGGGCATTTTACACATTTTTCTATAGCTTTATAGCTTTGGCAGCAATTTCGTTGCCAGCCTGCAGTTCAAGGAGAGCTGTTGAGGAAGGCAGGATTAGCTCTTGGGAGCCTGCTTGTAAATTCTGCGGGAGGATGCGCGATGGTGGGTCGCTCTGCTTCTTGAAATGCTTTTTAGGAGAGCGTGGAGATCGTCTTGGCTGTAGTGGTTGGGAGACGTGAAGACGGTCTGCTGTGGGTTTTGGTTTGGTTTTTTTTCTTGTAAGTAAAAGCGTGCATCAGGAGCACAAGCCAAGGCTTGGAGGCGCTCTGCAGTTTAATTGATTTCACGTTGTAAAGACCGTACCTCGCTAAACCCTTCTTTAGGTTTTGGATGCATCTAAGGGGCAGCAGCCCCCTCTTCTAGGTGCAAATGCTTCAGGGCATGGCAGCTCCAGAGACAAGAACAGGGGTTGGTCTGTACCTTGGTTTTCCTCAAATCCTTCAACTCTCAAGGCATGTTTCCTGCGTCGGAGCGATGTGCTAATGAAGGTGGAGTTGACGAGGTACAGAGCTGCTCTCCTTTCTGCTGAACACACACGCACGCACGTGCACAACGCATCCCGCTTGTGTTTCAGCCAAGAGCCGGCTCGGTGTGGGTTATGGGTCTGCCCGCAGGAGAGTTTTACGCTGTGGTTGCTTCTCCGTTGAGTTGTGTCCCCCTGCCCAAAGACGTTTGCGGGCTGAAAAGGCAAATGGGACTCAAGGATGGGAAGGAGAAGCAAAGGGGGGGGGTTGCAGTTTGGGGAAGAAAACCTCAGTTTCAACCGGATAACCTGTGCCCTGTCTAGACTAGGCATCCTTATCCTCATTAATTTTTGTTAGATTTTGTCCATTAGCTTTATTTATGGATTAGCGGCACTGCCTTAGGAGTTGTACATGCGGTTTCTGATGACTGCGGAGACTAATTTGGTGCTCTGCAAGGGACACAGTGTAATTCCTCTTGGAGCTTTAATTTCTGGAATATATGAAAGGTTGCTTTGTTGATTCTAAGCACTTAAGTACTGTGAGCTTATCCTCCCAGCATCACGAGAGCGTGATGGGAGTAATAGGTTGGGCCTTTTTCATATCTCCTGGGGTTTCAAGGCTTATAGGGTTGTGTTTCCTACCTTTTCTCTCTCCAGGGAGAAAACTGGAATTCCCACTAACATTAATTGGGTGGTTTTACCAACAGGACCATGTACATGGATATGGAGAACCTCGGAGGTGGTCCTTGCTTCCAGCACTTCTTGCTTGGGGTGGGTGTGCATCGAACTTGTGGGGCAGCCAAAGAGAAGCAGAGCCCTGCCCCTTGGATGCAGCCTTCAGCTGAGGCTCGGGGATGCTTAAAGGGATGCAGCTGCAAACTGTTTTATGTTAAGGCTTGCAGAAAATAATGTGTCAAGTAGTCGCAGCTGTTTGATGTTATTGGCTTGTTCTGCCTGCCTTTTTTTTTTTCCTCCTCTTCGCTGGTACTCACTGTCTCTAGTACTGATATAGCCCATGAAGTTCAGCACGTCGTTTGAAGAGGCCAGTTTTCATTGTAAGAGGACCGATGATTCCTCCTTCATCCACCCACATCTGAAGAGGCAGTTTCTATCAGCACGGCTCTTGTGTGCTCACATCTGCAAGGTACAAAGCTGATTTCTAATCTGATCGCTGTTGGTTCAAGGGATCAGCTCACACCCTTCCTGTCCCGAGAGGCTTCTGCTGCCGTCCTTCGTCTCTGACCCCTCCTGAAGCGCACAAGCAAGAGGCTGTGCAGACGTTAATGCTCCGTGCCCGCAGCATTTTGTGGTTGCTACTAAAAATAAAGAGAGTGAAATTAATTTCCTAATAATGGATGTGCTACTATCAGAAACACATCCCACTTGTACCTAACACCAGCAGGTTGTTTATGGCATATTTGCTGTGTCTAAAAATGCTCTCTTTTTTTTCTAGCAACCAATTTTATTTAAAGACTGTTTTCACACATCGGTGGCTGCTAATCAGTTAAGGAGTTATCAGTTTTTATATTAGGAAGAAAGAAGCAGATCTCATCAACATCTTAAAACTTTATTTAATTTCTTTTCAGCTGGCTTGAGGCAGATTATGGGGAATCTTAGGCTCCTCTTCTTTCTCCTCCTTTTCCCACCTCCTTGAAAAGAGAGAGAGTACCATTATGTGCGTGACTGTACTGTGCTAGTTCTGCGTATCCTTTCAAGAACTGTTGAAATAGAAATGCTGAGATAAAAATATAAGAAGTCTAAAATAAGATTTAATTAGAAATTAAACCCCAGACACCCATGTAATTTTAAATAAAGTCATGTATACTTCATGAAGAGATTATAAGGTTGACTGTCGGCAGAGGAATGGTAAGATAAAGACCAAAACCCAAGGTACGTGCAAGGTAAGCTCTTTGTGACCCTGTTCTGCTCTGATTTCAATTTCCAAAATATCTGAGACATTGTCGTTTTTTCTGCTACCGGTAGCACAGTACCAGCCCCCGCTTTTGGCTGTTGAACTCAGCCAAGACCGTGCCCATCCAGCTACTGTGATACCTGCTCTGCAGTAGGGAGGCATAAGATGCTCCTGGCTCAGCTTTCGTCTAACAGCATCCACTTCATCCCAGCATCCCTGTTTGTTAGAGGTTTGCTACTTGAACCATCTCTTGCCTGCTGTCCTCTCCTTTGTGTCGGGTACAAAGCAAACATAGGAAAGGGTACAGAGAAAAGCGTTCTAATAGATACTGGTTATGCCTGAAACACCCGTGCAGCTGTGGCAGCTTCTGCTCCTGAGCGTGGTGGTACACGTGTGGTTTCCATCAGGAGGGGTCCCCAAGCCCTTGGTCGCAAGAGGCTGGAAGGTTGTGCTGGGGGAACCCTGCAAATCACCCTCGGTCCTCTCCAGAGCATCTGCTGCAGGGGCATGGGTTTGGCATGCCACCACTAGCAGTGCTAATGCTTGCATTTATTTTTATTTTCTGTCCTCTCTTTTTTTTGCATATCTCACCTCATGTCCCTGAATTCTTTCTCTCTAACCGACACACGAGTATTTCACTTGGCACGCTCTTCTGCTGGCTCTTTGTTGTGAGGACTCGTGTTGAAATCTTCAGTGTCATTTAATGCCTTTGAATGTTCCTCCGGATACCTTTTGGATAGAGAAGGGACTTGCCTGACCCACGGGAGCCTGCAGATTATACAAAAATTGGTCCAGTTTGGTTTTATTTCACATCCGTGGTGAAAACATGGGTTATTGGCGTTGTGCATCTGTTGGCTCCGTAGTCGTTCATGAAAACCAAACATTCCCTTTGAGCTGAGCTATGTATCATACCGTCATTAACAAGCTGCACCTCGTTGAAAATCTGTCAAGGAAAACTGACTTATTTTGCATTTGCTGCTTTGCCCAAAATAGAAGCACGGTAAACTCTTGTGCTGTAATGATTTTCTGTCTGTCTTGATGGGACATAATGAGATAAATTCAAGTTCTTTTTTTGAAGGCTAATTACATTGAGTACACACTAGATGTGGGCTGCCCTCGTTATACGTTGTGCATTTTTGTGCTTTCATTTCCCCGTCTCTGTTGTCTACGTGTGCAAGTGAGTTTGATTTGGCTTTGAAATACAAATCTGTAGGCTAGAGAGGAGCTGTTTGGTGGTCTTCTCTCCCAGAAGACTCTCCAGAGATTGTAGAACAAGTCCTTGCTGTAGGTAGGGCAGCATTTGAAGGTGGTTGGGAAGTAAAGAAAAGAACTTAACTCTGTGCTAGAAACTGAGGAATGTGCCATAAAGCACGAGGACAGCTTGTGGCAAGTCCCCTGAGAGCCATCAAGAATAAATTCATCCCTAGGTCTGGTCAGCAATCCTGGTGTACGGACACAAAGCAGATGAACTGCGTCCTGCAGAGCTCGCAGCCTAGGTACGCAGCACGAGTGGGATGATGAGCAATTTTGGAAATTGGGTTTTTAAAACCTGTAAATCCCTCCAGTCCTACTAATTGTTCTCTGCCTGTCTTGTGGGAAGAGAAGGGAGCTGGGAGAAGGTGTGGGAGGGTGCCCAGTTTGAGGAGGTCAGCAGGGATGCTGGAGATGAGCATCCCTTAGAGTAGGATGGAGAGGCTGCAGATGCACGATGGAGACCTCCAGCCCGTGGTGGGCTCGGGACCTGCTGCCAGGGTTGCATGGTGCTTGCTACGAGAGCTTCGTGGTCCGGCAAGACTGGAGGTGGGGCCTGGGGGAGATCTGTTGGGTGCTCTTGGCTCATACCCCTTCTGATGCAGGAGTGCAAAGACTTACCGGTTGGCTCTAGGCATTAGGAGTTGATGTGCAAGCATCTCACCCTTGGTGAAGAAGCTATTTATGTAAAAAGGAAGATGTCGAGAGAGTTTTCTCCAGTAGTGCGGGAAGCAGAGCCAACTTTAGAGGCGGTTGTCCTAGTTGGTCCATCAGAGGAAAAGGGATCACTAGTAAAAGCCTATCCTTTATCTACGGTGAAGATGAAATCTGTCATCACTGGCCAAATTTTAGCACATGACCTTCGTGCTTTGATTGTCTGGGACGTTTCTGATGGGATAGTATTAATGCTTTTGCTGTGAGCTCCTTCTCTTTGCAAGCTTCCCAAGTTTGAAAGCAGATGGAAAGGCTCTGGGATTTCCAGGTAACTTTTGTAAGGCTGGTAGCAGACCTGTGCATCGTTGATGTCACGCTGGGCAGAATTATCGTAGAGCATCTCTGAAGGAAAAAAAAGTAGCAGCGCTTTGGAGCTGCTTTCTGGTTTTTGAGAAAAATCACGTTTTCCTCCTTTTGCTAACAGTGGGTTTGTAATTCTCCGTATAATGGTAGGATTACAGGGCCAGCTGGTTTTTTTTCCTAAAGCCGGGGTAGATCCGTGCAAATCTGTGGCTGTCACCACTTCTGGCTGAGCGCGCACACGCAGGTGAAGTGCAGAGTCCCTTGCTTAGGTGAAAAAACACTTGTTTCAGGAGACTGGAAACAAGATATTACTGTATTCAGTTCAAATTATTTTTTAAAAAAGGGAAAAAACCAATCTCAAGCTACCCTTAGCCATGTATTGTGAGAAGTTTTTGTGCCTCATCACACATACGTATTGGAGCTGGATGGAATATCTGGTACGGCGAGCGTGTCTGGTTCAGGCCATACCCAGAGCAGTCCATCTTACATGGAAAACTTTAAAATTCATCACAGGTTTGCAGAGGAAGAGACCCTAGGGAAGCAGCCTTGTCACAACGTCTTAAAGCTGTTGATCTTGAGATCCCCTCCACCACCGTGTTGCTATTTGTTTGCTGAGACATTGATTTCTGGGTGTAGAACATCTTAAACGAAAACCATGAGATGCATTTTACCCGTTTGTCTAAGACGGAATGAAAAAAAAAAACCCAAATACGATAATGTTTTCTAAAGGAGAGCCCAAAAGATGTTACCTCTAATGCATTCAACAAGGAGAAGAAATACCCAGCAAAGGCAGATGCTAGGGGAAAAAAATAATCAACAGCTTCTCATTCTCTTTTCATGCAGATATTTAAGTATGCGCTGTCTGTTAGTGACAATGGACTTTTAAAATATGCAAACCAAATAGCTTGTGAGTGTTTGTTTTCTAGCTGAAGATGTGTGGGGGTCTTTTGGGTTTTTTTGTTTTTGTTTTTGTTTTTTTTTTTTTTTTTAAAGGAAATGTGAAGAGATTAATTTTATGATGGGAGAGCTTAGCCTGTGGTTCTTCTTTTCACAGTATGCAGACCTGGGTTCTTCAAAGCTTCACCCCACAGTCCATCCTGCAGCAAATGTCCCCCTCACAGCTACACGCTTGATGAAGCATCCACATCTTGCCTGTGTGAAGAACACTATTTTAGGAAGGAATCAGACCCACCTACAATGGCCTGTACAAGTAAGCATGTGCTTATAGGGTTGTTTTTAATCCTTTCGAGCTGTTCCTGTACTATGACTAGACATTATGATCCTAATTAATGTGCTTTTACAGGCTCTGAGCTGGAGTCTGAACTAATCTTGACACATTTATAATGTCACTGGCTTTGTCCACCGTACCCCTGGTTACACGAGAACAGACTTTTTGAAGCCTTTTGCTTCAAAAGCTGGCATTAAACCCAGAAATCGTTTTTGTAATGAACGGATACTCCATCTCTCACCGTCCGCTCATGGGCGGACTCAACCAGCACCGTGGCGTTCAGACATCCGCATCGGTGCGTGCGTGGGTACCGGCGCGGGGCACGCAGGCGGAGGAGACGATGGGTAGGGCTTGTAGGTAGGCATGGATAGAGTCTATGTGGTCCTGCGTAGTATTGTCTCGTAGCCCGTTTTCGGTGAACGAGCAGGGAGAGAGCCCTACCTTTCCAATCTACTTGGAGATGATCGTTCTTCAGGGTAGCCTCAAAACTCTGTGGTGGAAACCGCTTCTCCAAACCTGCAGCCAAAATGTGGAGCTTATCCCCTTGGTGCAGGGGGAGGGTATATAACGAGCAAATTGGGGTATTGGGAGTCCAAGGGGGAGTCGGCGGAATCAGAATCACTAATTTTGCCTTTTTCCTGCCATCTGTAAGCTATCCTGTCAGCTGTACCTTGAAAGTTTCTTGTTCGGTTTATATTTCAGATACTTAGGGCCCCAGTTTGCCTGCCCCCAGCTAGTCCCACCGAGTGTAGCACAGACCGCAGGTTTTTACCGAGCTGGGTCTGTCATGCTCCAAATGTGATTTTTTTGCCGTGCAAAAACAGTTAAAAAGGACCGAAGAGGAGCTGAACTACTGGGGCAGGAGCAGATAGAGCTTCCAAGGAACTTGAGCATTGGAGGAAAAAGTAGGTTTATGAGTCCACGCACGCTCGGAGCCACTGGGCAACGGTGCGGAGGTGACTTCCATACTGTTTCCTTGCATCACGCGGGCATGGTAAGGGCTTTTTGTGCCTTCATCCCAGTGAATACAGATGTCCTTCCTAGCTTCCCGAGTTTGCACTTCAAAAAGAGCCAGAAAAAGTCTGTTCCTGTTGGAGGGACGCTCTCGCAAAAGAAGTGGCCCTCGGCAGGTCTCTGCTTGCCCGCAGGAGGCACTCGTAGAAGGATCGGGGTTCTTGAACTCTGCGTTGGCTTTTCCCCAGCCGAAGGAGGGTGAAGGAGGTGGCTGTTGGAAGGTTTGGAAGGTGTGCTGCAGGGAAGGAGAAGACGGCCTTAGGCAGCGGGACGGTAGCTGATGCTGTTGGATCAAAGTGGTCTGGGAGGGGGGCGAGTTGTGTAAGCACTTATCAATTTTTTAAATAGATATACCACTGTCCTTTGGAGTGGTGGCTAGGGTGGGATACGACATGAAAAACTTTGATTCCAGGACTTCTTGATGTCCATTTTGCCCTTTGCCCTGACTTAAAAACCAAAGATAAATGAGAGATGATGAGGTCCAGCGTGGCATTGGGAAACGGGAAGGGAGAGAAGTACTCTGGGCTCTGGAAACGTACATAAAATGGGCTTTTTTTGCGCAGGCAGAGCCAAAGGCAGGGACTGATAACAGGTGCCCGCATCATCTCCTGCACACCAGCGATGCTGTTGCTCTCTGTCCCTTCTCGGGATGGAGGGGGACGCATCCAGTCTGCCCTGCTGGTGAATTAGCCCAGGGAAGGAGCTGCCGTCCCCGAGGAAGAGGTTTACGCATGCCTGCAACCTGAGCGTAGGGCAGGATTTTCAGAGAGGCACAAACAGACTTGGTGATCAGCTCATGTTAAAAAGAAATGAAATTCGAGTGCCTCTCTCCCCCAGGTTTCTCGTGCAATTTGAATCCTGTAGGTAAAGACGGTGATTTCTGATTTGGCAAATACCACGGGATTTTCTTTTTGTGTGTGTTTGGTTTTTTTATGCTTATTTGGTTTTTGTTTAAAAAGTTTGTTTGGGGGTTTTAATATTTGGGTGGCTTTGTTTCAGGCTTTTGTTTTGTTTTGAAAGCTTCCTATAAGCTAGTTTAAAGCATAGGCGTGGTGCCTGAAGCTCTATTAGGATATGGCTTGGCAGGGTACCGAGCGCTTTTGGGCTGGATGAGAGATGTAATGCTGACCATCACCAAGGCACTGCTCAACTTCTGTTGCTGATTGCAAACCCCGGTGCAAGCAATTGGGGATGTTGCAGCATCTCTGCTGGCATTCACGCTTCCTACCCCAAAAAGCAGAGTGGGTCATCTGAGCCTTCTCCGGGTGCTCCAGTCACCCTGGCTTGCTCTACGCATCCTTTCTTGGGATTTGATCCTAATCCAGCTATATTTGAGCTGAAGGGGATGAGGAGAGCCCATGCGCTACCCCAGCTCAGGTGCAGGAGTGGTACATTTTATCGGGGACAATAAAGAGTAGGTAGCAACGGTAATGTTTTAAACCGGTCCAGTTAAATCTGGAAGGGAACAACTCATCATGAACTGAAACACAAGTGAGACAAACTTGAGTCGTGACTGGTAGGAAAATACTGCAAGTGTTTTTGTATGGTTTGATTATTTATTACCACAGAAGTAATAGTATTCATAGGATTCCCTCAACTTGAAATCTAGTTAATTTTAGAGAATACATCAATGTCCGTTTTCAGGACTACACCTGCAAGGTTCCCTTGCCAGTCACATTTTCTTAATTTAGAGTGAACGTTTTTCAGTCTCAAGCTGCGTGAGTCTCCCCACCACCACCAGCATCACTAAAGAAAACTGCTACACCACCGTCAACTGCTTGGTTAAGTACAGTGAGAGGGGCTGAAATACGACGGGTTTATTTAATGCTTCCATGTCCTTCAACATGTTTTATAAGTAATGATTGGTAATTTTGAACTTAATAATACTGTGATGCAGTCTGAAATAATTATTGCCCTCAGACAAAAAAAATATCTTTGGTTCTGATGGGCATTTGAGAATTCTCTTTAATATTATTTTGTATTTTCCATGAAGCAATTGTGCTTTATTTCTTCTTAACTAAGTAATCCTAGCGTCAGTTTCTTGCGCAACATCTCTTTAAAATGAAAACAGTTACACCCTTTTTTTCCTCCTCCCATCTCTGACAAGTAACCCTATTGCTGTTCAGAGCATATTGGGGAAATACTTTTAATAGTATGACACCTGGGACCAACTGAAGATTTTGTAGTATTTAGTATAATATTCTACTCACAAAAAGTTTACAGTTAACTTTGAGTAGTGTATATATATAAAACATATATATATACATA
>NW_009614727.1:0-18971 GCF_000690535.1 Cariama cristata
CGGGCACCAGCTCTGGCTCCCTGCAGGGTTTGCCCAGCCCTTCCCCAGCTGGGACTTGCCACGACCACCCCATCTACCCCCGGCACAGCATGTTCCCTTTCCTTCAAGGGAGCAGAGAAAATATTAGAAAACCGTTCCTGCAGTAATTCAGCTACTGAGAGAAGAAAGAGCTGACATTCGCACTTTTTTTCATGAGAAAGGAGCAGCACAGGCATCTATCAGGTGAATGCTCAGCCCTTTCAGTCTCAATGAAGATAAATGGTAGGACTCAAGGAAATAGCCTGTTCCTAAAACTGCAAAATTTCAGATTCGCCTTCCAGTCCCACCTTTTCTTCAGCATTTCCATTTAGCCGAGTGCTCTCCCTGGCCTACGCGGTTCCCTTGTCGCCTGGCCCCAGCCTTGATTTTGGAGCCTCGCAGGCAAAGAGCACTTTATGCAAGGTACCACGCATGGCTTTAAATCTGCGGTTAAAGATGGGGCTGACTGGAGGGGGGCGAGGGCTGCTGGGGAATCTCTTTGGTATAGGGCCCAACAGGAGACTGTGAATACATGTAGATGCTCTTCATTGTGGTCCAAGGGAACGGTATTAATTTACTCTGAAGATGCCAGTCTATTTCCATCAAAATTTAAATCTGGAAGCAGAACCTGTCTCCAAAATTTTCTTCTTAAAACTTTAAAGTGTTGCCTGGCAATGGGAGTGCTTATAATCTGCAGGCAACATGTCCAAAACTTAAGGAATACTACGCAATGCTAATGCTAAAGCTGTGAGATCTAAGCTGTTTAGGGGATCTAGCCATAAACTTGAAATTCTACCAGCAAATCCCAGGAAACAGCCTTTCTTAGTAATAGGGAGCAAGACACCCCAGGGCAATTGGAGGCTCCTTTAGCGGTCTGCTGGTGACTGTACATGCCAGGAGCCCATGCCTCAGTTTACCCATCAGGAAAACATGCTTTGTGTCACTGAACCCCTTTGGCAAATGCTTTTACAAGAAGGACTACTTAACTACAAGAAGCACTTTGTTATTTAAATGAAACCTTATGCAACTGGGCCTAGATCGTGGTGCAGGACAAACCAAGTCAGCGAGCTGCTTCCTTCCTAATTTCTCCTTACTGAGCAGGAACGGGGAAAGACAGCAGTGAAAGACAGAAAAATGAGCAAGAGCAAAAGAGAGGGGGTTTGCCCGCCCAGGTGGCAAAGAATGTGATGTAGCTTTTGTGCTCTGCATCTAGATATCTTCTTGCTGGTCACGGACCGAGATCGATATTCTCTCAGAGGAATTTGGGAAGTGGACTGCGTTTGGCAGCTCTCCTCTTGCAAGACAGTTTGGCATCAGCAATATTTGCCCCCTTTCCCTGTAGGCATGTGTGCAGCTGAGTTGTCCAGCCTGGCTTTCATTACTTTTCAGGTGAGGAGAAGCTCTTCCTCTGCATGTCAAAAGTCTCTGGGCTTGCTGGCGTGCAGACACCTTCCTCAGACATCACCCCAGGCCACAGGGTAATGGCATTGCTCGGGTGGGTTTCAGGAGAGCTCCAAGGAGGGGTCAGACCATGGGTGGTTGCCTGGGTTGGAAGAGTTTGAGTGACAAGGAGAGATGGGGTTGGGGACAGTGGGAAGGGGGAAACTGTCCCAGTGCATGAGCAAAACCTCAAAATATTAGAATTTCTGGAAATATCAAAGGCGAAAGTGCAAGAGCTCCAAAGAGCCTAGAGCTGGCAGGGCCTCTGAGCAGACTAAAAGGCAGTAACGGGAGGACAGAAAATTGCCTGCTTAAATGAGAAGTGCTTATTTCCCGCACCATGTGGCCGCATCGTACGGTGCTCAGTGCCACTGGCTGAATAAAAAAATCTGCTGGATACTGTGGTAATATAAATAGTAGGAAATGTCTTCGTACGTGTGGAAACTGAGGCATGTTGGATGGCAGGCTTGAGGCCACACAGTGCGATTGCTGATGGAGGAGGCTGATGTACATTTGAAGATTTGAGCTTTGCCGGTTCTCCTTGCTGCTAAGGCAGGGTACCCTTTTATCTGCTCACGAGATAAGTCTCCTACACTGCAGTTTTTAGAGGGAACTTCACTGCACAGCCAGTAATGGCAGATGTTTTTCAGCTTGATTACTTCTACTGTCATTTAGTTAAGGATCCCACATGTAATTTTTGCTATCCTTATGTTTGTACATCAGAAGGGGATGCTTGGAAATGCTTGTTTTGTGGGAGTGTAATATGAACAAGGAACACTGGATAATGAGTACAGCAGCATGGGATTATCAAATTAGTGTTATTCCAGAGTATGTGCTTGTAAGTGATTAAGTTTTTGAGCCTGCCATCTCCTTGTGAATTGTTTAAAATCAAAATTAGTTTGATTGTAATGGATTAAAACTGCTATGGACAAACACGCTATGTTTGCCTGTCCAGTTCTGTATGTGTGTGGATGGGATAATCTGAGTCAGGATTTGTGCTAGTTTACCTTCAGGAAAGATTTACAACAAAGTTGAGAACTTTGCAATCATTGTTTTTGTCTTTATAACCTCGACAGCGATCTGCATGATGCTTTTTTGGAGCCTGGGAAGCAAGTGGCAGTTTGTTAAATGGGTGAACAATGGATGGGTGGAAACTACAGAGGAATGAAAGAACTTTGGGTTGGATTTGATCACAGTTGAATTAACCTTCTCAAATACAGTGTATTACCTGAAGCCGCTAAGCAGTAAGTTTTATAGCCTCAACACTCTGTGCTGTTCTTTCAAATTCTCTTTCCTGAAGCTTAGATCAATGAAAATTTCACCCTATCGCACCCACTTATTTCTCCTGAAAAAGAAAAGATCCCTTTACAGTCACAACACCTACCTACAGCTGAGTGCTGGAGGCCTAGGTCAAGAAAATAAATCATCTGTGGATTATATTGGAATTAATTGGTGATTTACAGCAAGATTATCAAAACCATTGCTATTGTGGTTTGTACTGTTCGAGTCACTGATTGTTCACAAAGGGCCCACATGCCAAGCTCCTTGCACAGCCCCTGCAGCAGTTTACAGTCTGAGGTCGGATCCTGCCTGTCATTCCTCGGCGAGGGACCCTCGTGTAGTGGAGGGGCTGGAATACCACTGGCAGGACATTATATATGCAGTACAGAAGAGAGCAGATGAAAAGTTTGTAGAGAAAAATCCCTGAAATGTCCTTTTTCCTCAATGGATGCCTGTGAGGGTTTGGGTTTTTCTGTTTTGTTTGGTTTGTTTGTTTGTTTTTTCAAAAGTTGTGTCATTTGGGAGGGCACCAGTCCCACGTGAGTAATCTATAATCTACCATAATAATCATCACTGTTGCATACCTTCCACAAGAAGGATCGTGGTTTTATCTTGGTAGTTTTCTTTATCAGTGGTGCTGTATAATTAATCAGTGTTTTGGATAGCATTAATATGGGATCTTAAAAGAGAATGAAGACCGCATACTCTATAGAAGGTGGAATATATGTAGAAAATTAAAACCTCTGGGAACAGAGAGATTTATTTTAAAGTATTTAAATTAATTTAATGGTAACAAAGGTTTGCAGCATACTATAAGCAATGCCTTGAACTCCCACAATGTACCGTTCAGGAATGTGACCTGAAAAAAGATACAAGTGACAAAAGCTCTGCTCTGGAACAAATCTGCTTACTTACCATAAGAAAAAAAATTACCCAACACTGCAAATGTACCCACAAGCACACTAGGGAAAGGTTTATATGCACTTAATTGGCTCTGTTTGTTTATTAATTTAAGCTATAACCAAATTCTGTCAAAGTGTACAAAACTATGGCTGTTTAAACATAACCCAAATAAACTTAAGTTAAATGCAGAACAACAGCTACTTGAAATCTTATCCTCCGTCTTCAATATTAACCTGGTTGTAAATGCACGTGACAAGCCATTAAAGTCCCTCAGAGAGCATGAATTCCCTTATCAGCATAAAAGATGCCTAAATCTTCTGCTTTTTGAAATGCATCAGAACACTGGGAGATTTAAAAAATCCTGATAATAAATATAGTTTTTTAGATGCAAACTAACTGCTTGCTAACAAAGAGTCTAACATTGTCTCAATTGTTTCAACTGAGTGCTTTGCATTGTTGCAATATATCATGCAATTCTCTGGTGAATTGTGTGGATGTGTATATAAAAGATGAACAACTACTAAAGAAAAAGTCAAGTAAGTGCAACACTTGGTTGTCATTTGAATATAGGCAGCGTCTCAAACATAAGTTTTAAATACCTATTTAAAAGATGCTTTTTTCTGTTGTAAGATTCCTTTCGTATATTATAGGATGCATTTCTCTCACTTGGATTGTGTCAAATCTATATTTGATCTATTCATGGCATGTTTTGCTTGGTGTAGAAATGAAGAATTTACCTATTCATGTGAAGAAATGAAGCAAACTGTAAGAAGAATAAGGTTGGTCAAAAAGATACTTTTCCATCTTGAAGAAATCATTTCTGCTTTGTCAAGGACAAAATAGGATTTTGCTTGAGATCTGACAGTTCTCATTCCAGCTGTTAACCTATGTGTTTTATTGGATCAAAAGAAGTTCATTTTTTCCTTAGCGGAGATGGTGATCACATACAGCTTTGTTTTTCACGTCTCTGATGATATGCCTAAAGCTGTAATCAAGCGTGAGGGGGGTTCTTTCTTTTATTGTGTGTTGTTACTCTTTGAGCTGGAAACCCTTTCGCTATGGACAAAAATAATGTTTTTGTGAGATGCTTTTGAAATGTTGTGAGCTTGCACCGAATTTGATACCTCATTGCCTGAAGGGAGTCTGCATTCTTCATCCATCCCTCTCCACCTGATGTCTTGTCAGCCCTGCCGCTTACAAACAGCCATTCAAGAATGATTTTTTTTTTAGGGTATTAATTACGTCTACTTATGAATCTCCCAGTAGCTGAGCAGTATCTTGTCACAAGCTTGTCTGAACTGACTTCAGAAACAAAGGAAGCATGGACCGAGTCTGTCCAGCCTGAAGTCTTTTGTTTTGCAGTTTGTTATGAGCATTCCTGGTGTCTTAACTCTCCAAAATTGAAAGGAAGAAGCAAAGAAGACATGAGAATTTTATAGTAGGGGTGCCAGATGTTCAGGTTTGAGACCCCTCAGAAAGATCAAGTGATATTTGGATTCCAGTAATTTTTCCGATGGGGCATGCTAACAAAAGTGGCATGCTCTTGTTCTTTAAACGTGTATTTTGCTGTATGGTATCATGTGACTGCACAAATTTCCTTTGGTATTGTCAGTGTCCTGGATTGTGGGAGAGGGTGTCAGATATATTTCAGGAGAATCATGATGCTTTGGCAAATGCATGCAGAAACCAGTCACGGTTAGGCTTGAAACTTCCTTATGTACCTGTTTACATCTCATTCTGTAGTTCTTAGCAGTATGATTTGGCAGAGAGGAAGTTTTCTCTCCCCTCCAACACCCTACCTCGATTCTAAGAGTTTCTGAAAGTATTCATGAGCTCAGGTTTAACCTTGAGAAATTGGTTTTAGGATACTAATAGAGCATTTTGTAAAACATTCTCCTCTACCTTTTAAAAATGTTTTGTCCAGTTTTTTTTGTAAGGTATATCCTATCCTTTAGCGTAAGGATAACTAATGTTCAGAATGGTTCTACATAAACAAGACCTAAGAGACTCCTGCTCTAGTCTTTCCCCATCTATGCCTGGAAAATATTGGAGTGCATGCAAGACTTTAATGTACTGGTTTAATTTCCATCCATGAAAATCTAGTCATACAGCAAACCACTAGATGAAATTGGGCTATTGGTAATGCAATGAACCCACTGCATACATTTAAAAACAGCTTCATAGAAAAGCTGCCTCAATGAGTAATTACAAGTCAAATTTGAAGTGTATAATATGAATACATTTAAGAAAACTTCAAGTATACTTCGTACAAGCAAAATATCTCTGTGTACCCTTTCCAGATATTGGATGCTCCTGAGCCTGTGTTAGATTTCCCTAAAAACCTCCCCAAACCACAAAACAAAGCATCGAGGAAAAATAAAGAATTAATCCAGAGCAATTTTCAGCAAACAATTTCTTGCTCTCCAGTTTGTGCTGTTTAGAAAATTTTCTTGTAAAGATCTCCATGTACCTTAGAAATCTATTTTAAGAGCCGAAGTTTGCGGCTGTAGGAATCATCTTTTCCTCAGTCAGTGAAAGCTGGATGCTCAGCGCTGCCTTTGAAGAGCCCTGTAAAACACTCAGCGGATTTGCTGCAGTTGTAGCAGTAACGAACTGCGCACAGCTGATGCCTGGGACACGCAGCCTTGGCATTCGCAAAGAGCACAGAAAATACATCCAACGCACTCAGCAATGTAACTTTGAAAAGAATTTAATGACACATTTCCTTTCGCAATGTGCAGCCAGAAAAGTCTCATGTAAAATACGCAAGGAGAGACGGATAGCAGAGGAATGTCAGGACTTCACAAGAGAATGCTTTCAGTGGAGAAAGAAAAATATTTTAGTGAAACGTTCTGCTTTGAATGTGCTTGTAGGACAATATAGTGCATTTTTACACTCCTTTTCTTTTTTGTGTATTTGCGTTCCACAAAATTAAACCGAGAACAGATTTTATTCTATAGAATAGGGAAGTGGAGTTTATTTTCATTTTTATGTAGTTCACTGGAAATTACTTAATGTTTTTTCAGAGCATTGTTCAAAAATTGTCAGTTACCATGCTAGCTGGTAATGTTCTATAAAACTATAAACCTCTCCATTTCTGGATATCAAAGTTATGTTGTTATAAGTTCACTATTTAATAAACTGCTTTATTGGTACCTTTCTTGATACTGACTTTGATGCAACATAAAGGTGAAGACAGGTTTGTGGAATATATAAATGATAGAAATGTTCTCGGAATAATTCGTATAGTCTTTTTGAGGTGGACAGGCTGCTTTTTGGCATAAGAAGAGGGGAAAAACGCTGTGCATCAGGCTGTTATCCAGTTTCTAAATATTGATGGGTTATCCCATCTGTCTATTATTACATTTCCTTTTTTATTTTTACAGTACTGGCCCATTTGTTGACAAATGCTATACTGATTGAACTGTTGGTCTGATTCTACAGGACTTCCAATTTCATGTTTCTCAGCTACCTTCTAGCCTTAGCTGGTGACTGAGTAGTCATCACCCACTACAACCGATGGTGACTGACTGTATATGCACACCTCTTCCTCTGCAAAACTAAGATGAAGTGGTTTAGTTTAAAGTTTTTTATTGAAATTCATTGAACAGAAGGCAGCGTGGAGGGTGCTGGTGCTGTTTTGGTGGCTACCAACATGTTGGAGGTGGGGATCAGTGGTGCTGCAGATGGGCTCCTGGGTGGCCGAACACACAGGTTCTGGTGGGGGCATTCACCAGCAGGGTTACTGGTGGGTCCGTGGGACAAACCTTCTCCTGAGGCTCAACAGAGGACAAGAGGAAAAGTTATTTTGAGAATTCAGTCGTCATAAAGGAATGGAGTTGCATAGTAGTTATGAAATGATCGTATTCTTGGGGCTTTTTAAAATATATTATAAGCTTTTTATTTTTTTGTATTTAAAGGCAAGATTTCTGAGTGTATGAAGCAAGTATTAGTAGATGTTTTTTAATGGTTTACAAAGAACAGTGTTAATAAGTTCGCTGTCAATAATTGAAAAAGAAAGGACTATAAAAGTATTAGAAGGGTGTGCTTTCAAATTTCTAATGGGTTCACTAGCTTATAAAATGTTTCCAGTTTTTTTTTTCTTTGTCTTTTTTAAATAGTAATGGAAGAATATCACATACAAATTTTCCTAGGTTCATGTCTTTTACTTAATGGGAGGAGATCAAAACAGATTTAGTGTAAGTACAGATATCATTAGTGTATGCTACTGTAGTGGTGTTAATGCCTCATAATTCATTCCAGCTTCAAGTAACGGTGCAGCTTAGAGCTGGAGGTAATAACTAGCATGTTCGCAGATCATGGGCAAGTCTGAGTAGGGCTTGTGGAAATTACCTCCAAATTAATATTTTTTTTCTAGAAAACGTGACAATTTTTAGGCAGTTTCTACTGATAGGCTGGAATTTCTATTTATTTGCCGTGCTTACTATTTTGTATTTGTTCATATCTTAACGTTTATAGGTAAGTAAGTCTGGAAGAAAATTCCTGGTTAAAATAAAGTTCACATGGTGAAAAGGGGGACAGAAAGGTACAGAAAAAGCAAAGGAAGGACACACAGAGGACACTGCTGGTTCTGTTCCTTGGATTTCTGTAAAGGGGTAAGACCCCAGACTTGCAATATCAGTGCTGGTCTGTACAAAATTGCCTTGTATTTCAGAATTTTCTTTCAAAAAATACTGCCTTATTACATTTGAAGTGGAGAATCTTTTCTTACTGAGTCCATTACGCTCCTGTTGCTTTTCAGCAAAGCCAAATGCAACATGCCTTTGCTGTTGTTTATTCCTTGTGACTATTTTGATGATCTTTTTAGAAATGCAGATTTTGAGACAGTAAATATGATATCAGATTCATAAAATCTGCATACCAAAGTGCAAGTGCCTGCTTTGTGTACACATGCAATGCCAAGGGCCACATCTCTCCACGTGCAACTAAAGTTACTCTATCAGTCTTTGTGGGTTCATGTTCTTGAAACAGACTCAGTCATCAGTTTTGTCAGGGAGGAGTGTGCAAGCAAAATAAGATAGACACTTTAGACTTCTGTAGAGAATTTTACTTGAAGATCTCTTGGACTGAAGTCTGTAATTTCACTAGCCAAGAGTGTAGATTGTAATTTGTGTGTTTAGACTAACAGTGGGAAATATCTGATGATAGGAGCCTATAAAACTGAAGGTTCAAATTTCTTGAATGTCCCTTCATGGGAAAATTGTGTCTTAATAAGCAAGGCAAAAAGAATTTATTCCATTATGACTAGAAACAGTAAATTTTAGAAAGAAATGATTGGATCTTTAAAAGAAAAAGGAGAAAGATAGAAAAATTTATCAGCCCTTTGGACTGGAGAGAAAAAAGTCAAAGACTGTGAATCTGTGTGAAAGTAGCACTACCACAATAATTATCTTAATTGTTACTAGCAGTCCATCAGGGAGAAGGTGAATTACTTGACAGAATGGATGAATATGGACAACAAATTAAAAAGTAGGTATGCGAGGCTTCAGCATGGATTGTTTTCTCTGATTATTTAGTAAGACTTTGTACATAACGCACCCCTAGCAACGAATACCTCCCTTGTACTTTTGACAAAAGATACAGTTCAGAGCTGTGACAGAACGTTTGGCTTCTATGATACAAGAAATTGTCCTATTTGATATCCATTTTTTAAAAAAAGTTTTAATTTAGTGGAAGAGAAAGAATTGCTTTTCATTTCTAAAAAAAATTGATAGGACTCTGACTTAACAGCTGGTTTGGTAAATTAGTTTTGCATAACCCTATGCAAGAGATACAGTCTTGTTTAAAAATTGCGGTGTTTAAAAATTACTGCCTATTCTCCCAAAAGGAGGAGACTTTTGACAAAAGATACAGTTCAGAGCTGTGACAGAACGTTTGGCTTCTATGATACAAGAAATTGTCCTATTTGATATCCATTTTTTAAAAAAAGTTATTACTGCCTATTCTCCCAAAAGGAGGAGAAAAAAAAGATAAAGAAGAAAAAAAATAGCCACTTATAGGATGCAGGCCTGTTCTGTTGAGTCAAATGGAAACTCCGTCAGAGATTAGCAGAGGTCATATTGGGTCTCAAATAAAAGTATATGATAACTTTTACCTGTTCTATATAAAATATAGTCCCATTAGTAAAAATTATGTTTAAAAATAAAATATTAACAATCTCTGAGGAACTCTTACTTCCTCTTTTTACTTAATCTGTTGACAGCAGCCGTGATTAACATGTCACAGTCTACTAAAATGAAAGTTCCAGAAAAGTGTTGTGTGTTGCCACCACAGCAGACACGATCTGCTGTGGTGAGAGATTTGGCCAGCAAAGGTCCAGGTCCCTCTCAGACAGTGCCTGGTTGACTGAGCTGTGGCAGCTCCAACTGACCAAAGTGGGCATCTCTGTACCTCCGGCTCACCTGCTGATGGGCCAGCAGAGCCCCTTTTTGACTGTTTTCCCTAAACGTCAGTCTAGGAATTGGGGTAGCAGATGTGTAGCTGGTCATCTCTGGCACAAGCCAGATGTCTGCCAGGTGTCTGGAGAAGATGAACTCTTAAATCACCAGAGAAAGAGTCATCAGAGCAACTGCCGGAGCCTGCCTACCTCTGAGCAAAAGCCTTACATCAACGAGTAACACTGTCCAGGAGTGAAGTGTGCCACTTGCTGGTCCTGACATATATTTGAATGTTAGCTGCTGGTACCAGCATAAGTCCTATGGAACGACATCTGTCCAACTTTTCTGATAATTAGTTGGAGGCAGCATGCTATCAAATTGAATAGTAGAAAGAATAATTGGATGACTTCAGCAAAATTTGCTTTGCATGTAGCCAGTGATATGGAAACAGACTCCGTTATTCTTTTTTATTTTAAATTATCTGACTGATTTGGAACTGCATTGCAATTTAAACTACAAAAGAGCAAGGTATGCTGCATTTATCCAATTTAAATACAATTTTTGCTTCCCTCTAGATATACTTTAATATACTTCGTGGTATGTACTTTGTGCAATTTCAATTGCTTTTCCTTTCTTAGGAGTATTTCTGCTACTTTTACAAAGACTGCTAATGGTAATTCTTGTTCCTTTTTATTAATGAAATTCAACATCACAGAGAAGAGCACAGTTTATCCCCTGGCTTACTTAAATTGTCTCATTACGTTTGTGGTCTCAAGTAGGATTAGCAACATTAGTCCATATGGTAGTTCTTTGCAATGTTGCAGAGACCTAAAAATGCATATTATGCAGATTACCTGACTGATAAGAACTTGGTTTTTCAAATTATTTTTCTTTTTGCTCATTGGGGTGCTAAATTGTAAAGTTAGCTCAGTATCCATACAGAATCCATTTTCCTAGAGCAATTTAACATTTGCTAAGCTGGTTCTTTTTCTGTCTCTGCTTCGCTGGTTCTGTCAGTGTGAGAAATCCTGTGGGTTTTTACACCACTCAAAAGGCTTACGCTTATATAACCTATCAATTCTCTTAATCAATCAAAAAGTGGGCAAAGAAAGTAGAAATAATAGTCTGGAAACAATACCTAAATATAATAAATAAATCTTCTGTCAGGATATTATTATATGAGAATATGAAACCACTGCTTTTATTTATATATTTTTTAAATCTTAATGAAGTGACTAGATTTGGTTTATACTGTTAAAAGAAGTTTCCAAGTAAAGGCTAAAAAAAAATCACTAACTACATTTTAAAATTCTGTGTTGCTGATCGCACTGCACATGTTTTTATGTAGTAATGGGAAAGTAAGAAGAATTTGGAGCGTGCCTTTATTGTTGCAGGTTCTCACCAGATAGATCTGAAACTGTGGGTGAAGCAGCATGCGTCGTGGTGCTGGGTGCCAGAAAGAAACAAAAGGAAGAAACAACCTGAATGAAAGAATGAGGTGTTAGCAACAACAACGATGAAAAGATTTCCAGGGTTATTTGATTGCTTTCTTTTTATTTAACTGGGCAAGAGAGATTTGAATAAAATAAACTAAGATTTAAAAAACAACAACAACAAAACCTCCCAGACACGTTCCCCACCACAGCCCCCAAACAGCAAAGCACATCAAAGTAAGATCTATAAAGAGCTTCAGAAGGAGGTAGAAAACAGAAGATTTTGAGAGTGAGCTGAGGTTGTTGAGAGATAATATTATGGTACTGGAAGATAACAACATAAATAGAAGCGCAGCAAATCTGCTCTGATAGATTCCCATGATATCCAGAGTTGAGGCTTGACAAAGAAAGAGATTAAATTTTGGTAAGAAAACCAGATGAGGCTAAACTGGAACGTTTGTATACTGGAGACGTAAGAGTGAATTTGAAGTACTGGAGTCTGGAAGCAGAAAGGCATGAGGAGATTATAATCAGAGGCCACAAAAATAGTGTTTGATTGCAGGTGGCAAACTTATTTCAGAAATGACTACAGCAAAAGAGGAAAAATGCAGCCTGAACGGTTTATCAGTTGATTGAACAAACCGTGTGTGTCTGCATTTGATTTGGCTTACGCACGTATGATTGTACTTGCTGTGACCGATGCCACTGGTGTGCCAGCACTAGAGCTGTGTCCCAAGTTACTTGCACTTTGCTGTGTCCTTTTAAACAGTTTTTTTTAGAGATGCAGAAAAGATGTTTTTATGTATTCAATGACGGTTTAGAATCACTGAGTATGAAACAAATAGATATATATCTAAGAGAAAAGACTTTATGCCCCTGCTGTACTTTCTATGCTTTCATAGTTTTAAGCAATGCGGAGAAAGCACCATGTTGCTGTTGTTCCGAAAGAGAGCATCATAAATATTATTGCTATTACCAACTATTTGTTTGAGGATGACTGAATTCTCAAACCTTTTCATTTTACTTCATTTGTAATTCTGTCTCCTCCTTTCTTCCTTATTACAAGTTTCAAATCATGTTCTTTGCTTAAAAGCATCAAGACTGTTGCCATGGTTTAATTCCATGTAGCATCATTGTAATTAGTGGAAAGAGGCACTATTAGAAATGCTTTAGCCCCTTTCCCTAGGTCATACTGGTGTGAGTAATTCAAATGGCTCTTGCTTGGACTTCCATAAATTTCAGATCTGATTTTTATCAGTTATTTCTCCTGTCGTTTTCTAGGCATTTCTGATATTTCAAGTGCAGCCTCCAACTTTAAAACTGTCTGCTATGACTGAAAACAAATAACGTATTTTTTTCTATTTACATATGTTTCAGGCTAATATTTTCTTGCTTGTTGGTGGAAAAACACCAGTACCTAACTCCGGTTTCCCCCCATCCCTGCTCTCTGCTGAGATACCACGAAGCAAATGCGTCCTTGATGTGTCACGGTAAGCGTGGCAAAGACATTTTCTACAGATGAAGGGAGTTTTCTGTTTGTAGAAGAAAGTCTGTCAGTCTCTCTGTGTGTGTTCTTTAGTCTCCTTTCTATGTCAAAATGGGAAATAGAGTTAGTGAAAACCTGAGTGCAGAAGGCTGAGTATCTCTGCTCTGTTTGTGAGCAGCTTACAAGATTAAGACAGGGCTTATTTGTACGCCTCTACCAAATGTACCGGCACAAGGTGTGTTACGGGTTACTTCAGAGGCAAAATATCACTTCTGTTCAGAGAGAAGTGGACTTGCATTTTTCTCTGAGTTCAGGTGTATTTGGGAGACTGGAGATGCAGAGATGGGGGAAGGCGAGGGAACTCTCTCCCCTCCCGACCTCCTCCCCTGGGCAGCAGCTCCCGGCTGGCGAGGGGTCTCCTTGCCAGGAGGTGTTGGGGTGAAGAAACAGAGACCTTGATCATTCAGGGTAGAGACACAGAACCGCGTGTGAACTGGCCTGGCAAACTTGGGAACAGCTTTCCTGGTCCTGTTTCAGGCAGCAGTGCATTTGGCACGGTTGGTAGAGTATATACTTTAAACACTGCTTGTTTCTCTCCAGAGCGAAAGAGATAGAAAGAGAGAAATCAGATTTGTTAACTGTCAGACAGGCTTGACGGTGAAGTTTCACAAACTGCATTCATTCAGAGGACTTGCCAGTGGCCATTTGTACTCTGTCTTAGTAACAGAGGTTGAAACAAGATCTTTGTTTGGGAAATCTAATCGCTGTAATACCAAGGCTCTGGGCAGTGAGACCAGCTTGACATTTATGTATTACCTCCTCTGATACACGGCAACATGTGTTATTCCGCATCATTGCCAAATTTCTGGCTTGAATTGCATGCTCTCTGTTTTCTCTTAAAAAGCCCCAAGTGTCTAAATCTGCATGGTGCTGTTTAAAAATGTGTAATCACCTACTATTCTCCCACCTACAAGTAGCACTGTAATTTTTGACTATAGTATGGAATTGGATTGATTGAATTCGCAAAATCTTATGATGTTGTAAAAGGGAAGGGAAGAAATACTGCCTAGAATAGCTTCACTTCTAAGCAGAAATTATTTTAGTACTTCGCACAATACGTTAATACTTCTTGAATTCCTTGTGTATGTGTTGGTATTTCAAACATCAGGTGTAAGATGGAGTATTGAGAAAGTTTAGGAATAGTTCATTATCATCTCTGACTTTTTGATGTAGATATTTAATTTAATCTTGTTTAAGTTTCAATTTTCTTGGCTTCTTTTTTTTTTGTCTGGTGCCAGATGGATACTCTGTATTAGATAATGTGGTTTTCTTTTCATACATTTAAGTGCTTTGAAGTTTCTTTGTTTATAAAAGTGCTTCTCAGGGGCAGAGCCTTTCCTTGTCTCATATACCCAAGTACCCTCCCCTCCACCTGCTCATTTAGAGCAACATAAACACGTGCTGCTACACGGAGGCTCTGGAGAGCTCCCATCAGCGGTAATTATTGACCTACCACAGTTCCAGTCGGTGATCAATAGATACCGCTTCTCTGTACAGCAACAGCGCAGAGAAATTGCAGAACCCACTGAGAATTTGTTTTCGACATGCAAACCCAGCTGACGGCCTTCAACTGTAACAGATGTCAGAGAGTGACAGGCACCCTGGGGCACCGCTAAAGTACCGCTGGAATTGACTGGGGAAAAAAAGAACGCTATCAAATTATGAAGTGCATTCTAACAAATCACATCAAAGTGGAGAAAAAGCTTGAGCAAAAGAAAATTACTACTTTCATTTTCTTTCTTATCTTCTGCCCCAACACAGTATGTGTGCTGCCTTATGCGATGCTATCGACGACGCTACTAACGAGTGGTTCAGCTGCATGAAACAGCGGAGCTTTTACAGTACTGGCCAAGGGGCTGTGTCGCAGGAGAAACTGGAGAGATTAGGAAGAAGGTATACTCCTAGGAAAGCATTAACTAACTTTTTTATTTCAGCATATGTAGATGCACGTTTGCTAACATTTTGTCCTTAGGTGACTATGTGAATTCAATCCAATCCAATTCAACGCACAGAAAAAACTAAACTAAATATGACAATTTCTTTTCCTTTTCCTGTCAATCTTGCAGGGGTACAATATTTAGCCCAGCTGTTTTGCTTGCTTGCAATGCCTTCGTTCCTGGAGATGTTAATTCAGAAATGGGACTAGGCTGAATAATGTGTTTTTAATTTGTTGATAGCTTTGGCCTTCTCTGTGTGGTCATGATCAGAAGAATTGATCAGACTGAACATGCATGTAACTACAAAACTAAATATGCATAGGGTCCATTTATTGCCAGAAAATAGTTCAAGTTCAGTGAGCCAAGAAGTATATTAATACTTAAAGAAATTCTGTCTCCAAAAGGAAAATAAAAATGCCTATTTGTGCATTTTTGTCTGGGTCTTGAAATGAATTATTACCATTTCACCAGGTGTAAAAAGGAAATATTATCAAAATGTTACTGAGGTGTATCTTCAAGTTCCCTCTTTGAAATACAGAGCCCCTAACATCCCTTATACTTGTGCACGATCTATGCACACTTCTCACACGTGAAGGATCTCATTATAGATGATGGAACTAGCATAGTGCTTCAAAGGAATACTATACTTCTGACAGTAAAATAAAAAATACATCTAGGAAGATGGTGCAGTCCTCGACACTTGCACCTTACTGTTGCTTGGGGTTTTTTTTGAAAATAGTCGTGTTCTCAGAGGAAATGGAATCCTGTCTTGCTCTTTAGTAAAGAGTTTTGTGAATGATTTCTGCTAATACTTTTGTTATAACTCTTCAAAAAAAAAGCATGAAGTTACAAGAGGCAGACAGTGCCAGCCTGGAAAAGCTGCTGCAAGCCCTCTCCTACTAGACAGCCCATGCACTCTGTGTTCCTGGATCTCCTTGCAGGTCAGAAGGACAAGACATCCATTTTGGATGGTCAGAAAGGCAAGATGTCCAACATTGCAACACAATAATAGAGACGTAAGGTTGCTGAGAATTGGCTGATTTGAACTATCGTGAGCTGTGTTGTGAAGCAAAAAACTATCAGTAAGGAATTATGTTATAGTGTTTTAACATGAAGTGTTATGCTCAAAATCTTGTTTATGGGGAATGGAAGCATGCCTTAGATATATATAAAAATAAACATATATGTATATAAATAAACATATATATATGTGCATACACATATATTTATCTGTCTGTAAAGCAAGAACTTATTGTAGGTATAATGGAAATCTTAATAATCTAATGTAAGCATGATCATTATCCTGTATCTAATTGTACAGAAAAACAGAGAATAGTGTAATCAGAATACTGATACAGAAAATGTCACCGTAATAGTAATAGTACTACTACAATTGCAACACACACTTCTTCTTCTTTTCCTGGGGTTATTCTCACCCTTTCATTTACTCTTTTGGGTCCAAAGGTCAGTGGCTTCACTTTGGTGTTTGGTGTGTGGAGGGGTGTTACGGCACATCACCTGTATCTGGAGTCCTACGTGGGAAGGAATATGATGTTCGTGTTGCTGGTTTCGTCTCCCATGATCCACCATTTGTATATTTCCTAACACTCCTGTATTGTTTTTTCTTCATTGCTCTGCAGCTCCAGGTTATATCCAGATTTACTACATATGGTACTCTTTGCATATATTAGCTGCTATTTCTTTGTTCTCTTTGTTACCCCAAAGACCAATTCTGTCCAGCTCCAGATCTTCTTTTTATGTTTGTTTGGTTTTGGTTTTTTAACTGACAATTCTAGGCACCTGTGCACAGCTGTGGGGTCTCCAGTACCAAACATTGGACCTATCTCTTACCACCCCATGTTGATGTTCACCTACACCACCTCCTACATCCTCACTTCCCAGGTCTTTGCTCTCATACCAGGGCTGCATGGCTCTGCACTATGGCATTGTGTGAGAATCATAAATATCTCGTTCTGCCAACAAAAACTGCTTGTTACTGCTATCTATATAAAACTGGGGGTGTGCTACACAACACACACGAGTAAACCAGGTTAGCTGTAGACACCAAGTCAGCCAGAGAGCTTGCTCTCTCAGCTAAACCGAGTAAAACAAAGATACGGGCAGGTGAAGGCAAGCTCAGATGTAGCAGTCCAGAGGCCTCACAAACTCAGTACAGGAATGTGATCTGTTACTAGCAGTGCCAATACCCTATTACAGTGCTACACATCTAAAGAAGTAAAAGGTGCTTTTGAATACATGTGGCCATTTTTAGTATGTTGCTTATGTTTCTCAAAAATTCTCCTTGTTATCAACCCATCTTGAACATTTTGATTGCTTAAAAACCCCCTTTGTTTTGGATGCAAAAAACCGCTTTTTTCCAAAGAAGAACTTCAATTGACATTACATAGCAAGAACACTGCAACCCTAGTGAGATGTCTTAGCTCAAGGAAAGCTGTTTGTATTTTAACACTCTCCACCCCCCCACACACACTCTGATAAACTTTAGCTTTTAAGACTCTCCAGCTGTGCCTTCAGCAGTAATTGGGGTCATTAGTCTTTGCCTCCCCAGGCTAATTACAAGCACAATCCAAATGTCATCCCTTAAAGAAATGGAGCCTGAACAGGTTAAAGGCTGCAGCCACACGCAGGCAGAAATAAAAAGGAAGGGAAAAGATAAGTCAAGAGTGTTTTCTGTGTCTGTATTTTATCCTCTGTCTTAAACAGCAACTTGTACTTGCTTCTACAGGCACTGTTTCCTTTATCAGGCTCCTAAATCTTAAGTGAGGCAAGCACAAAAGAGATGTTTGGGTCTTGGTTATGTTCAGGCTTAAATTGTGTGCCTCTTAAGTATAGGTCTTAACCAGAAATCAAGTCCTTTATATTTTAGCCTGAAGAGTGCACTGCATTAAAATTCTAGTATCTAGTACCTTTCGTTCTGGCATGGCGGAAAACTAAGGGACTTTTTCCAAGTTTGACCAATGTTAAAATTTTAACCATGGGCTGGAAAAGCCGCAAGAATGGCTAGTGCACTGTAGAATTAATTCTTCTTTTTCAAGTCAAATTTTGAAGTCAATCTATGAGGTCTTGTATGTGAAAATACAAATGAAGGGAGAGATGTAAAAAGTATCTTTTTTATACAGAAAGATTCTAATTTGACCTTAAAGTATATAACACAAACTTTAAAATTTTATAGATAAATCCTTGAAGGCATACTAGCATATATAAAGCATTTGTTTCAAAGCTTTTCTTTGGAAAGTATACTCTATTTGTGACCTAGGAAAAAGTGTATGCTGAAGTGCAATTCCCCTGATGAATGGAGGAAAAATAAGTTTTTCACCCCAGGTCCAGAATTTTGCTCTAAATTATTGGTTGTGGTTGGCATACTAGGTACTTAGTAACAGGGTAAATCAAGGGTTCTGCCAGTTTCTAAAAGCAATTCTGAGGAAGAGTTCACCATATCACCTTGTGTTTCAGATGACTTACAGTCATGCTGATAAGTCAAAACGATTTTATGAGGAAAAAATGCAAATTAGTGGGTATTTAGGGCAGGGTTGCAGCTATATTTGCATTCCTTTAATAAGAGCATGAGACAGGAATGTGCAGTATGCAATATGTTTTCCCTAGATAAGTATACAGGGCTCTACTGCATAGCTGTTACTGGGGACTGAACTTTAGGGCAAGCTTTTGGTCACTTAAGACTGGATTTAATGAAGCTGCTTTAGGGCTGTTGGCTATTTGCTGCATTTCATCATTGAGAGGTACAGCTTTTGGAGTACGGGTAGGTTTTGTAATGCTCTGTATGGGAAGGAAAATGGAAAATGGATCCTGCTTTTCTGCAGAGTATCTGAGCTTTTCCTTATGTGCCATGCAAGCAATAAAAAGAGATCCGAGTGTTAGCTTTAAGCCTGCTGTTTAAGCTTGCAAGAAAGTACTTTGCAAGGATAAGTTTTCAGTAAATGACGAAGGAGTTGTGCTCACCTAACCACTTCTCCATTTGTGTTTATAGCCCTCTTCC